>NC_088408.1:44813389-45113389 GCF_034236695.1 Oncorhynchus nerka | reverse complement strand
CTGCTGCTACCAGACTCTTATTATACTACTCAATTTATACACTTGCGGTGGCCTCTCTCAGTAGGAAGGCTATGCTCACTGAGTCTACATAGTCAAACCTTTCCTTAATCTTGGGTCAGTCACAGTGGTCAGGTATTCTCTGTTTAGGGCCAAATAACATTCCAGTTTGTTCAGTTTTTTTTGGTTAATTCCTTCCAATGTGTCAAGTAATTATCTTTTGATTTTCTCATGATTTGGTTGGGTATAATTGTGTTCCTGTCCTGGGGCTCTGTTCACAAACAGAAACAGACCCCACAGAGCCCCAGGACAGGAACACAATTAGACCCAACCAAATCACAAGAAAACAAAAAGATAAGGACCAGATTGCTTAGGGGACTCTTCTCCAGGTTCATCTCTATGTAGGTGATGGCTTTGTTATGGAAGGTTTGGGAATTGCTTCCTTTTAGGTGGTTGTAGAATTTAACGTCTATTTTCTGAATTTTGATAATTAGCGGGTATCGTCCTAATTCTGCACTGCATTATTTGGTGTTTTACGTTTTCTCCCTCCCTCTCATGCTTTCTCATTCTCTTTCTGACCGTGCCCTCTGACCTCTGTGTGTAAACTGAACTGGCAAGACACCCTCCAGGACACTTGAGAGGAGGGTATTTTACACACACACACTCACATGCTGATCACACCGCTCGCGTCGGTCAGCATGTGAGTGTGTGTCAATTTAACAAGGCACAGCTGTTAATTGAAATGCATTCCAGGTGACTACCTTATGAAGCTGGTTGAGAGAATGCCAAGAGTGTGCAAAGCTGTCATCAAGGCAAAGGGTGGCTACTTTGAAGAATCACAAATATAAAATATACACTACCGGTCAAAAGTTTTAGAACACCTACTCATTCAAGGGGTTTTCTTTATTTTGTACTATTTTCTACATTGTAGAATATGCCAAGAGTGTGCAAAGCAGTCATCAAGGCAAAGGGTGGCTATTTGAAGAATACTCACTTTTTTGGTTACTACATGATTCCGTATGTATTATTTCATAGTTGTGATGTCTTCACTAATATTGTACAATGTAGAAAATATAAAAAAATAAGGAAAAACTATGGAATGAGTAGGTGTGTCCAAACCTTTGACTGGTACTGTCTGTCTGTCTGTCTGTATGTAGTGAATGAATTGATGTTGATTCTTCTATAGATACCACACTTCACATTTAGAAAGATTCAGCGTATGCAAGATTTAATTCATGAATATATTGAAGCATCTTTAATAGCTTTGTTTTGACTATCTTAATTCTAACAGGAAAAGTTGATTATATAGTAATAAAATAGCATTATATGAGCACAAAACAATGTTTTGTGTGTATAATTTATTATATTTTATAGCAAATATATACCTTTAAATCCATATATAAAAAATGTATGTTCTATAAAAAAAATGATGGTACTGACTGCAATGCATCTTTCATTTCCCTCATTCTTTTCTATTTGTTTCCAAAGGTAATGTTTAATTAATAACATTGGTATGAAAGGTTGATAAAAAAAAGACTATACATTGGGCCAGATTTACAAAGCAATTGCATTCTACCTATTATATTTTTGAGAAACATAGAATTAGTTTTTCAATAATTAACCCTCATGGTTTATACATACTCTTATCTTACTCAGACTCTTACATTTATTCTTACTGTTATTATACTCTTGTTTTGACTTAGTCTTACATATCTGTATGTTGTTCACCATAGAGAAACAAGTGCAATATTTGCACTGTTGTAAATGACTTAGTTAATCCTTGTGTCTTCTGTTCTCTCTCTCTCTCTCTCTCTCTCTCTTGCTCTCTCCATTCTTATTCTTCCCTTGTGTCTTCTGTTCTCTCTCTCTCGCTCTCTCCATTCTTATTCTTCCCTTGTGTCTTCTGTTCTCTCTCTTTCTCTCTCTCTCTCTCTCTCTCTCTCTCTCTCTCTCTCGCTCTCTCCATTCTTATTCTTCCCTTGTGTCTTCTGTTCTCTCTCTCTCTCTCTCTCTCGCTCTCTCCATTCTGATTATTCCCTTGTCTTCTGTTCTCTCTCTCTCTCTCTCTCTCTCTCTCTCGCTCTCTCCATTCTTATTCTTCCCTTGTGTCTTCTGTTCTCTCTCTCTCTCTCTCTCTCTCTCTCTCTCTCTTCTTATTCTTCCCTTGTGTCTTCTGTTCTCTCTCTCTCTCTCTCTCTCTCTCGCTCTCTCCATTCCCTCCATCTATGTTGTTTGGCAACAAACTTGTTTGAGTAGCTCTTTATAGGCTCGCATACTGTTGGCTTACTCTCCCACTCTTTCAACTCTGTTAAAGCATGTCATGCTGTGTGGGTGTGTTTGTTTCCCTCTGTTAAGTTTGGTTACGATTTGTCTAATCGTAAAAAATAAAAGCTACCGATTTTCCGATTTGAATAACATTTTTCGTAAGACATTTAACGGACCTTGACAGGAATGAAATACTCAATTGACATTCTAAAGGTTTTCTCTGAATAAAGCATATCTTTATGGCAGTCCAAAAATCATTCATTGTAACAGTGCAGAGTTTTTTTAAAGGGGTTGTCTGGGTCTAATTGTAATTACATGGTTATAGTTCAGTATCTTTTAAAAGGCGATTTTCTGTCATTCAAATTCTATGGTTAAAGAGCAGCATTTTTAAAGGCGTGGTCTGTTTATTTTTTCCTCCACAGAGTAAGCTGGTGATGGATGGCTTCCGCAGCCTGAAGGAGGGCGAGCAGGTGGAGTTCACCTTTAAGAAGTCCTCCAAGGGCCTGGAGTCCCTGCGGGTGACGGGGCCGGGCGGGGGATCATGCGCGGGCAGCGAGAGGAGACCCAAAGGGAAGGCCACGCCCCAGAAGAACCGCAAACAAAAGGGTGACCGGTGAGTACAAGAGCAAAGCATGCTGGGAAGGCTCTGATTAACAGGAAGTCAAATGTGGATGGAGCTTTGCTGTAGTAGGCACAGGTGTTTAAAATGACATGGACAAAATGGTTGTTACTGGAAACTAAAGATAAAGTGACATTGGACAACATAAATCATTGAAAAGGCTAAGATGATTCTAAATATGCTTATGATCAATTTTATACTTAAATTTTACTAACGACAACACAACCCAAATTAATGTGAGGGTTTAGAGTATCTTTTCAAAATCCTCTTTACAAAACCTACAAAACCAAACATTTTCTAGTGGTATTCATATGGTGGTGATTTTTGTATTAGCCTTAATTGGACAAGTTCAGAAAGTATCTTACTGTTCCCAGGTCATAACACACATTTTTACTTTATAAACAAAAAATATCAAATAACAAAAATCTTCCTATAAGGATAGTTGGATGAAAGTTACAGCTTTGTAACTACAGAGCCTTCAGAGAGTATTCACACTCCTTGACTTTTTCCACATTTTGTTGTTTTACAGACTGAATTTAACATTGATTACATTTATATATTTTTGGTCACTGTAATGTCAAAGTGGAATTATGTTTTTAAAAATGTTTACAAAATTATTTAAAAATGAAAAGCTGAAATGTCTTGAGTCAATAAGTGTTCAACCCCTTGGTTATGGCATGCCTAAATCAGTTCAGGAGTAAAAATGTGCTTAACAAGTCACATAATAAGTTGCATGGACTCACTCTGTGTGCAATAATAGTGTTTAACCCACTAGAGTCGATTGATACAATTTAAGCTAGTTTTTTTGCATTGTATGCGTCTCAATCCGCCGCATCCAACGATGTCGCACCTCTGCATCTGCGGTGAAAGATGGCAGAGCTAAAGCGGTGTTTGGTCCTCGCACAAAAACGTCTGTAATGTCCAAACTCTTTGGAAAGATGAGACTCTCACAAACATGATGGTGGTCTCCTCTTATGACCCCCACAAGTGTCAGGAGACTCGTCTGAAGTTTGTACCGTTGATGTACTTCTGTTTGTCCAAACTGTTTAGGCTACAAACTAATGTGACCCCGCGGTGGAAAGGGGAGATTCTCACGAACATGAAGGTGTTCTTCGTTTCTCTCTATGACCCCCATAAATGTCACAGGAATCGTCTGAGGGTAACCGGTATCGTTTTTTTAAAACTATGGAAGTAGGAAGGCAGTTTTGCGCTAAATATGTGTAAAAACAAATATATATATATATATATATATATATATATATATATATTAGGGGTCGACCGATTACATTACTCATCTCATATATACAGTGGGGCAAAAAAGTATTTAGTCAGCCACCAATTGTGCAAGTTCTCCCACTTAAAAAGATGAGAGAGGCCTGTACATTTTCATCATAGGTACACTTCAACTATGACAGACAAAATGAGAAAAAAAATCCAGAAAATCACATTGTAGGGTTTTTAAATGAATTTATTTGCAAATTATGGTGGAAAATAAGTATTTGGTCACCTACAAACAAGCAAGATTTCTGGCTCTCACAGACCTGTAACTTCTTCTTTAAGAGGGTCCTCTGTCCTCCACTCATTACCTGTATTAATGGCAGCTGTTTGAACTTGTTATCAGTATAAAAGACACCTGTCCACAACCTCAAACAGTCACACTCCAAACTCCACTATGGCCAAGACCAAAGAGCTGTCAAAGGACACCAGAAGCAAAATTGTAGACCTGCACCAGGCTGGGAAGACTGAATCTGCAATAGGTAAGCAGCTTGGTTTGAAGAAATCAACTTTGGGAGCAATTATTAGGAAATGGAAGACATACAAGACCACTGATAATCTCCCTCGATCTGGGGCTCCACGCAAGATCTCACCCTGTGGGGTCAAAATGATCACAAGAACGGTGAACAAAAATCCCAGAACCACACGGGGGACCTAGTGAATGACCTGCAGAGAGCTGGGACCAAAGTAACAAAGCCTACCATCAGTAACACACAGCCCCAAAACATCACTGCTCTAGAGGAGATCTGCACGGAGGAATGGGCCAAAATTCCAGGAACAGTGTGTGAAAACCTTGTGAAGACTTACAGAAAACGTTTAACCTCTGTCATTGCCAACAAAGGGTATATAACAAAGTATTGAGATAAACTTTTGTGATTGACCAATTACTTATTTTCCACCATAATTTGCAATAAGTGTGATATTTATATATTTTTTATACCTAAAGGGGTTCTACAATTCTAAATCAAATAGCTAAATGTTCCATAGTATGATCATCTTAAAACAATTCCATAGGTCAGCTTAGAACCCCCCACAGTTGCCGGTGAGGAAGGAAACCACTCAGGGATTTCACTGTGAGGTCAATGGTGAGTTTAAAACAGTTACAGATTTTAATGGCTGTGATAGGAGAAACTGAGGATGGATCAACAACATTGTAGTTACTCCACAATACTTACCTAAATGACAAAGTGAAAACATGCATCCTGCTTTCAAACAAGGCACTAAAGTAAAACTGCCCAAAAATTGGCAAAGAAATCCATTTTATGCCGTGAGTACAAAGTGTTATATTTGTGGCAAATCCAAAACAACACATCACTGAGTACCACTCTTCACATTTTCAAGCATAGTGGTGGCTGCATCATGTTATGGGTTTTCTTTCCATCGGCAAGGACTAGGGAGTTTTTCATAATCAATAAAAGGAATGGAGCTAAGCACAGGCAAAATCCTAGAGAAGAACCTGGTTCAGTCTGCTTTTTACCAGACACTGGGAGACACATTCACCTTTCAGCAGGACAATAACCTAAAACACAAGGTCAAATGTGTACAAAACATTAAGAACCCCTTCCCAATATTGAGTGTCAGAGCTTTCCCCTGGTTAGAAAGAGGAAAAGAGCAGGTGTTCTTAGTGTTTGTGCACTGTGTACACTGGAGTTGCTTACCAATATGACATTGAATGTTCCCGAGTGGCCTATTTAGAGTTTTTACTTCAATCCGCTTGAAAATGGCTGTCTGGCAATGATCAACTATACATTTTGAACCATTTTTTAAACGAATAATATGCAAATATTGTGCAATCCATGTGTGCAAAACACTTAGAGACTTACCCAGAAAGACTCACTGCTGTAGTCGCTGCCAAAAGTGATTCTAAGATGTATTGACTCAGGGGTGTGAATACTTATTTAAATGAGATATTTTTGTATTTCATTTTCAATCAATTAACAGACATTTCCAAAAAACAGGTTTTCACTTTGTCATTGTGGGTTCTTGTGTGTAGATGGGTGAGATGTTTACACATTGAATCCATGTTGAATTCAGGCTGTAACACAACAACATGTGGAAAACGTCTTGGGGTACTTTCTGAAGGCTCTGTGTATGTTTCTGTCCTCAGCATCGGTTACATCTTTCTCAGGGGGCCTATATTGTGGATTCAAACCTAGATCTAAGGACACTATGGTTGCTATGGTTATTCCGCTCGATGATCATGCATTGAATAGGGCACTTTGCCCGCTATTTCACAGCTATTTAAAGTCACTTTGTCAGCTTCCACATTGTAGACCATCTTAAATGTGTGCCTGGGTAAGTTTGTGTGAATCTTAATGCATTTTACTGCAGCCATTTTGACAGGGGGTGTTTTGTCAGAGGAAGGCACATAAAATTGTCAGACTCCAGCCACCCATACACTATTCTCTCTGCTACCGCATGGCAAGCGGTACCAGTGCACCAAGTCTGGGGCAAACAGGATCCTGGACAGTTTCTACCCCCAAGCCATAAGACGGATAAATACGACTGATAAATAGCTAATCAAATGGCTAGCTGGACCACCTGCAATGACCCTTTTTTCTTGAACCTAACTGTCTTGCACTGACTATACACACACACTCACACATACTTACACACACACACAAATACACGCCCACACACACATAATGTGCACACACATGCATAATGACACCACACACACACACACACACACACACACACACACACACACACACACACACACACACACACACACACACACACACACACACACACACACACACACACACACACACACACACACACACATTCATACTCACCACATATGCTGCTGTCTTATCTATCCTTGTCACTTTACCCCTACCTCTATGTACATAGCTACCTGAATTACTTGGTACCTCTGCATACCGACTCAGTACTGGTACTCCCTCTATCAGTGGTGTAGTGGAGTTCTGCAGGGCCCTGTCCAAAGGTCCAAGCAAAGGCCCCTCCCGAACCCCATTGGGGCAGAGAGAATGTGCAGTTTTATAGCTAATGTCATGCTAATTTGCACGTTTTGCGATGAGGCTTTCAGAACATGTTGCTGTTTTACTGCTCAGGGATTCTTGAAAGACAGGACAATCAACTTTTCCCCCACAAATATTTGTCTTAATATTATCAACATTTTAAATATATATTTTGATAGACCAATCAGCTATCACACCATGTAAAATAACAACCTCCTATTTGTATTTATGTGTCATAAAATGCAACAAACTGCATTTTTTTCAACTCCTCCAGGCATTTCCTTTGTTACAATTATTGTCCAAAAACTGTTTAAAGGCCTTGATTGTTTAATTCTAACATTAGATCAAATTCAAATCTCCAATGTTCTTTTTGTTTTATTTATTAGCACTATTAAAAGTTCCAGGGATAATGTCTTCAGCGTTTTGGCATGTTTGTCTAGATTTAGAGCATAAAACAACATTAATAATGTAAATAGTTTCCCTTCGGTCGAGCACGGCTAGTACTTTAATTGCTTAAGAATCTGTTGCAGAAGAGTGATCAAGGGGTTAACCATCAGTGTCTTGTCAACTCCGTCACTCATGGCTAACCCCCTTAATCACTGTTCTGAAACATATGGTTAAACAATTGAAGTAGGTTCATTCGTAAAATATGGAAAATTATTCATTTGAAAAACTCCAAATAAAACAGAACCATTCTATCAAATCTTTCAGCACTCTGGCAGAGTTAACTTTAGACAACAATGATAAACACAGTAGCAATTTAGTTTTTCCTGACTCTAAATCCTTATTAAATGTAACATATTTGAACCAAAATTCATATTCTATTCTAATCTGTCAGGCAGATGGAGTTGACATGTTATTGCTGTGAACATGTTGATTGCAATATTGTTTGTTTAAATCTATCAAAAGTAGAGAACTTTCCAGATCATGACATGTGTAAGGTCCTTATGGTATGGCTGACCCTGCTCATTCCTGATTCCTTACCAAATCTCCAGACACATCTTTTAGGAATCAGTTTTGAGATAAATATTATTTAAAGTCACAGAGGGCTATTGCAAGAAACTACATACGATACACTTTTTAGTTAATATCCATTAGCTGACATGGAAATAGCTGACATAGTTGACATGGAAATAACATTTAGAAAATGCCCCTAAATGTAACTTTTAAGCTCAAATAATGCAACAATAAGTTTCCCTGCCCGACAAGGATTGTCACGACTTTCAAGAATCCCTGAGCTAATTTCCTGCTATTCTACACATTTTGTCATGAGGCTGGGAGAAAATGGTGTAGTTATGAAGCTAATTTCCTGCTATTCTACACATTTTGTCATGAGGCTGGGAGAAAATGGTGTAGTTATAAAGATAATTTCCTGCTATTCTACACATTTTGTCATGAGGCTGGGAGAAAATGGTGTAGTTATAAAGATAATTTCCTGCTATTCTACACATTTTGTCATGAGGCTGGGAGAAAATGGTGTAGTTATAAAGCTAATTTCCTGCTATTCTACACATTTTGTCATGAGGCTAGGAGAAAATGGTGTAGTTATAAAGCTAATTTCCCAATTTTTTTCTTTTTTTTTTTCATGGCTTATGACGTCTTCATACGCTATCTGGAGGGCCCGCCTTCGTGTCACCTTCTATTATTATTTAAATGTTATATCTTTAACTCTGCACTGTTGGAAAAGGACCCGTAAGTAAGCATTTTCACTGTTAGTCTACACCTGTTGTTTACAAAGCATGTGACAAATAAAATTGGATTTGATGTCTGAAGACTGAATACAGTGTGTGGTGTTGTGTTGCCCTATTACAGGCGCAAGACTTAAGATTTTCAGTAGAAGTGATCGTTAAATGTGAGCTCTTTCCCAACATTAGCTTTTTAAAAAAAATGTCTTGTATAGTCCCCAAGGCTTATATGGAACGCCCTGAAATAGCTTGATGATTGCTGTATCTGTGCCCTCCCTCCCATCTCCTTTTCTACTGAGAGAACATGCAGTTCCTACTCTCCATGTGTCTGTGCACCTGGTGCTGCGGTGAACACAGAGAGCCAGTTAACATAGCCAGATAGAGCTATATCTGGCTCCTTCGTAGGAGGCTACTGCACATAGCTACACTGTACAGTGTACATTAAAGCCACAATCTGGGGTTTGTGTATTCAGACCCAACGGCAGCCCCTCCGCCACTTGCAGTGCTGGAGAAATGGATCTACTGTCAAATTCGTACACACAGCTCGTAAGCCATTTCTAAGTTATTCTTCAACAATCAATGGGTATAGGGCGGGCTAACCCTCGAACAGCAGGAAATCTCCCTGATTATGCCTTTAAAAATAACGCCTTTTCCATCTCATAACCAATAGAACACCTCAAATAACAAATAGAACATCTTCTAGTCTAGATTCAATTTCTCACAAAATAAAACACCATATTAAATAACAGAAGACTATCTCAAATGTTCCTTATGCAAAACCATATCTGAGACTCAGAGCATACAAAATAATTTTACAATTACAGCTAAACTGTTTTTTAAATTGTAATTCGATACATATCGGGCTTAATTTGCTCATCTATGGCCATAATATTGGGCCAAATTAACATTTATTAAACCTAGGATTCATGATTCATTACAGCTACATCATTTAATGTATTAAATTCATAGTTTAGTTCCAAAACTACATGAACAACACTTTAAAGCTCATTTCTGAAGCTTCTATATTCCATTATAAACTGGGTGGTTTGGGCCCTGATTGCTGATTGGCTGACAGCTGTGGTATTTCAGACCGTATATCACAAAGTATGACAAAAACATAAAGGTTAACTGCTCTAATTAGGCTGGTAACCAGTTTATAATAGCAATAAGGCACCTTTGGGGTTTGTGGTATATGGCCAATTTACCACGGCTAAGGGCTGTATCCAGGCACTCTGCGTTGCGTTGTGACTAAGAACAGCCCTTAGCCGTGGTAAATTGACCTTATACCACACCCCCTCATGCCTTATTGCTTAAATATAAAAACACTTTCCTAATATTGAGTTGCCCCTCCGTTTTGCCCTCAGAACAGTCTCAATTCGTAGGGGCACACAAGGTGTCGAAGTGTTCCACAGGGATGATGGCCCATGTTGACTCCAGAGCTTCCCACAGTTGTGTCAAGTTGGCTGGATGTCCTTTGGGAGGTGGACCATTCTTGATACACACAGGAAACTGTTGAGCGTGAAAAACCCAGCAGTATTGCAGTTTTTGACACAAACTGGTGCGCCTGGCACCTACTACCATACCCCGTTCAAAGGTACATAAATATTTTGGCTTACCCATTCACTCTCTGAATGGCACACATAGACATTCCATGACTCAATTGTCTCATGGCTTAAAAATCCTTCTTTAACCTGTCTCCTCCCGTTCATCTACACTGATTTGAAGTGGATTTAACAAATTACATTAATGAGGGATCATAGCTTTCACCATATCAGTCTATGTCATGGAAAGAGCAAGTGCTCCTAATGTTTTGTACACTCAGTGTAGTCTACACACCATAGAAATACAATGGATTTGACCTAGCATACTACGACTCCCAGGGTGCAATGCTTCACCCAGCTGCTGCTAGCTGGCTACTTATCATATTATAGTGCTGAAAAGAATATATGTCATTGTCACTCCAAAATAATTTGAATTTAGTTGCTGGTAGAATAACGTTACAAAGCAAATGTAATGTGTAAAATTGTTTTTAATGTATTTTTGGAAGTTAACCTCCCTCACTGCACTGCTTTACATTTACATTTACATTTGTAACACCTTTTGCATAGGTTTTTTTGGTAGGCTGGTTTTCATCTGCTCTGAAGCAAAGTATTCCCATATTTTGCTTCTGGAGCCAGTTTTGTAAACAACCTGCTGGAGTGGAGGTATGATGTTTTCGTTAGAAGAGGCCATGTTGACGGCATTTTCTCTCTCTCTTGCTTCTCAAAAGTGTCTCGCACGGTGTCAGCAGCATGCGCAAGCGCAAGGAGCCTGGCTAGCTTACTACTGCCACCTTGAGAAGATTCAGACAAATTACTCGACAGACTCGCTCACCTCAGACTGTATATGACGCGAGACGCATTTGACAGAATTACCGAAAGTAACAAATTCTAGTACCAAACCGCTTTTCATGTTCTAGTATTGAAAAAGTACAGCCGTTTTGGTATACCATGCAACACTACAGTAGATGTGAGTGCAATATCTGCATAGACCAAATCACTGTGCCATTGCTATACTATTCTGGCTATCCAATCCCACTCTTACTTTACTCCCTCTTATCTGCCGAAAGGGTTCCCTGGTTATTTCAGTGTAGTTGGGATAATTGGAGTACTTTGTGGTTTATCTTAATGGTGTTCTGATTGTGCTTCGGATAGGGAGCTGTGCTTCGGATAGGGAGCTGTCCTTCGGATAGGGAGCTGTGCTTCGGATAGGGAGCTGTCCTTCGGATAGGGAGCTGTGCTTCGGATAGGGAGCTGTGCTTCGGATAGGGAGCTGTCCTTCGGATAGGGAGCTGTGCTTCGGATAGGGAGCTGTGCTTCGGATAGGGAGCTGTGCTTCGGATAGGGCGAAGCAAACGTCTGTGCTTGCATACTCCCTAAAGCAGGGGGTTCTACTTTGGTAGAGGTACTGCAGGGGGTCCGCAGCCAGATCGAGAAATACTAAATCAAATCATCTGCCCAAGGGATCTGTGAAATAAGTTTAGACGGTGTAATACAAAACAATGTAATATTATTCATTTACAATGTATGTTCCTAACCATGGGCAACATAGGCCTGGAAGGCTCACAGGGATATTGGTATCCACAGTACTCCACCAATTATACATTTACAAATGTTTGTGTTCCCCAAAAATGCACTTAATTCACTGTAACTGTCTACTACAAATCTCACATTTAAATGTTTACATTCCGTTAGCTCATACCCAAATCATGTTGTTGACTCGTCATATACTTGTATTTGTGGTCAAAGCATGCCTTTTTCAGAAATGCTTGCTATTTCCTCATTGGCCGATCAGCGGTCAACTTGCGTTAATCATTTTAATGACCGTTATTTGCCCACGTCATTCTGTTGTTGTGGTATGCCCACACCATTCCAACACAGAAAAGCTGGTTTGTAACATGCTAAATATAAATCAAATCAAATTTGTATTTGTCACATGCGCTGAATACAACGGGTGTAGACTTTACAGTGAAATGCTTACTTATCAATTAAATGTTAAGTAAAAATAGACAAGTAAAAATGACAAATAATTAAAGAGCAGCAGTAAAATAACAGTAGCGAGGCTATGTACAGGGGGTAGCGGTACAGAGTCAATGTGCGGGGGTACAGGTTAATCGAGGTAATTGAGGTAATATGTACATGTAGGAAGAGTTAAAGTGACTAAGCATAGATAATAAACAGAGAGTAGCTCCAGTACCGCTTGCCGTGCGGTAGCAGAGAGAACAGTCTATGACTAGGGTGGCTGGAGTCTTTGACCATTTTTAGGGCCTTCCTCTGACACTGCCTGGTATAGAGGTCCTGGATGGCAGGAAGCTTGGCCCCAGTGATGTACTTGGCCGTTACCATTACCCTCTGTAGTGCCTTGAGGTTGGAGGCCGAGCAGTTGCCATACCAGGCAGTGACACAACCAGTCAAGATGCTCTCGATGGTGCAGCTGTATAACTTTTTAAGGATCTGAGGACCTATGCCAAATCTTTTCACTCTCCTCTTCACGACTGTCTTGGTATGTTTGGACCATAATAGTTTGTTGGTGATGTGGACGCCAAGGAACTTGAAGCTCTCAACCTGCTCCACTACAGTCCCGTTGCTGAGAATGGGGGTGTGCTCGGTCCTCCTTTTCCTGTAGTCTCCTTTGTCTTGATCACATTGAGGGAGATGTTGTTGTCCTGGCACCACACGGCCAGGTCTCTGACCTCCTCTCTTATAGGCTGTCTCATCGTTGTCAGTGATCAGGCCTACCACTGTTGTGTCATTGGCAAACTTAATGATGGTGTTGGAGTCGTGCTATGAACGGAAGGGAAACTTTTGAACTCATATTGTAATTAATTATTGGTCATATTTCATAGAAATCTGGAAACACTGGACAGTTACTTTAAGCTTTAAAACTGCAAGGTATTCTTTGCCTCATGGAAATATGTATAGAATTGCAGGAAATTAGCTTGAAAACTGCAAACTTCTCTCCAGTGTCAAGAGACTGGCCTTTAAATTGTTCCTTCCCAATACATGGTCATGGTAAAAACTCCTTGAATGCTATTTTTCCTTTATCTCGAGTTGTGTTTATGAGGGGGTCCCTGATAAATTTGCTGTCACAAAAGGGGTCCCCAGCCCCAAAGACCTTGCTTGAAAAACGATTAAAGCTGCAATAATACTATTGTTTGTCCCTCTTGAGCCACCGTAGCAACAACATAGCCAGAAACACTTCCTCAAAATAGTCCAAGATAAGATAAATCAAGAAATCTGTATTAAATGTTTACATGTTTGCTTTAGAGGTCTTCGTCGTGCAATTTTACAACTAACTAAGATGTTTGGTGCAGTATTTCTCAAGTGAAATAAATTGCATGAAAATTAGTCGTCTGTCAATGAATGACAACGAACACTTCATTGAAGGATGCCGTCCATAGTTCCCACTTCCACAAGGAGTAGTACTGTTGACCAATCACCAATGAAGGGGCGGAGACTTCAGCTACCAAGCTTCTACTTGCCTCTATATTTTTGTGTGTGTACGCGAACAGCTGAAAAAAAAAACTGGAAAACACCAAAACAAGCAAAAACGTAACAAAATGTCGTCATAATATGTGGGCAAAGTGTTTTGACTGAAGCATGCGACAGGCTTTACGCTACTCTTCTCCCTGCTGTCCACAGCTATAACTACAACTATACTTGAACACAGTATAGAAGTACTGCATTCCAATATTCTATATATTATATACACTACATGACCAAAATATGTGGTATGTATGTGGACACCTGTTCGTCGAACATCTCATTCCAAAATCATAGGCATTATAATGGAGTTGCAACCCCCCTTTGCTGTTATAACAGCCTCCACTCTTCTGGGAAGGCTTTCCACTAGATGTTGGAACATGACTGCGGGACTTGCTTCCATTTAGCCACGAGAATTAGTGATGTCAGACAGATGTTGGGCGATTTGGCATGGCTCGCAGTCGGCATTCCGATTCATCCCAAAGGTGTTCCATAGGGTTGAGGTCAGGGCTCTGTGCAGACCAGTCAAGTTCTTCCAAACCAATCTCGACAAACCATTTCTGTATGGACCTCGCTTTGTGCACGGGGGCAGTGTCATGCTGAAACAGGAAAGGGCCTTCCCCAAACTGTTGCACAAAGTTGGAAGCACAGAATTGTCTAGAATGTCATTGTATTCTGTAGATGTCCCTTTACTGGAACTAAGGGGCCTGAACCATGAAAAACAGCCCCAGACCATTTTCCCTCCTCCACCAAACTTTACAGTTGGCACTGTGCATTGGTGCAGGTAGCGTTCTCCTGGCATCCGCCAAACCCAGATTTGTACGTTCGACTGCCATATGGTGAAGTGTGATTCATCACTCCAGAGAATGCGTTTCCACTGCTCCAGAGTCCAATGGAGGCAAGCGTTACACCACCACGCTTGGGATTGCGCATCTTAGGCTTGGTGCGGCTGCTAGGCAATGGAAATCCATTTTTTGAAGCTCCCGACAAACAGTTATTGTGCTGACGTTCCTTACAAAGGCAGTTTGGAACTCGGTAGGGAGTGTAGCAACAGAGGACAGACGATTTTTACATACTACACTCAGCGGTCCCGTTCTGTGGGCTTGGATGGTCCACCACTTCGCTGCTGAGCCGTTGTTGCTCCTAGATGTTTCCATTTCACAATAACAGCACTTACGGTTGACTAGTGCAGCTCTAGCAGGGCAGACGTTTGACAAACTGACTTGTTGGAAAGGTGGCATCCTATGATGGTGCCTCGCTGAAAGTCACTGAGCTCTTCAGTAAGGCCATTGTACTGCCAATGTTTGTCTATGGAGATTTCATGGCTGTGTGCTCGATTTTATACACCTGTCAACAGATGTGGCTGAAATAGCCGATTCAACTAATTTGAAGGGGTGTCCACATACTTTTGTATATAGTGTACATTCTGGGGCAAGAGACCTAAAAAAGTGTAAAATTAGGGGTTTGGGAAATGCTGAGAAGTACTTTTAGCTGTTTTTCCTTAACTGAATGAATGTTCACTGAAACAAAATAATATTTTACCACTCAATCCATCTTAATCAAGACCGTAAACCAGAGTTAAGAATAGGTCTAAATGACCTCTTAGCAATAGAGTTCGTCACATTGGATTTAATTGTCCCGTTTCAGCCAATGACAGTATATAAACACTAGATTTTTGATGCTATTGTCACGAACCGGCTCAAAGTCCATTACAAAAAGGGAGACAACGTGGAGATTAGGAATAACAAAAATATATTAACTGAAGTAACATAAATACAATTAACAATGGTGTGTGTAATCAGTAATCAGTAGTGTAAGTGAGTGGTTGCGTGCATAGATGTGATAATGAGGGGTGTTGAAAGGTGCCAAAGCAAACAAACAAAACAGCCACAAAAATGCCACAACCAAAATCTAACCGTGTCTGCATGAAGAGAGTCTCAATGAATGGGGAAGAGGTTTATTTATCCCTGGACACACCTGGGTCCAGGTGTGTCGCATGTCGCTGACAACCCTCCCGGCTCCGCCCACCAACATCCTATTAAGGAAAACAAGAGCAAAGAGAGAAAATTCGGCAGGCAGAGTGGGAGGGTCGTCACACTATGTATTAGCCAATGAGAGACTAAGTCACCGCAGAAAGAGCAGCCACCCATAGAAATGAATGGAATCCTACAGTTTCATGGACCAAATTTCATGTAATTAATGATATATATTTTTTTTTGTAGTGGGGACAGCAACTGTTTTTCTATATAGTTTTATTACTGTCCGCCCCAGGACCATGGTGAAACCAAAACAATAACTACGTTGCTGGGGCGGTCAGTAATACTAATGACCGAGCATATACACAAACAGGGGTTAGCAGATTCCTGCTTTTAAGGTGACTGTAAAAGAAGAAATGTGGCAAACAATTATGGAGACGTTAATAAATGCATTTCTATTGCTTCTAAAAATCTTTCAATGATTCATTGTAAAATAATAATTTTACCAGTACCATTTTTCCTTGTAAATTTCAAGAAAAGGTTGAATGGACTATGACAAAAAGCATATCAGTGAGTTGATTCACAAGTCCCTTGTTAATGCTAAAACCTGCCATCCAACAATGAAAAAAAAAAATCTAAATTCTGTTATTCTGTTACAATGTGCATGTTAAATTATGCAACAAAGAGAGATTTTTGGACAATGAAGTCACTACCGGTTGAGTCCAAGTCCGCACTGGTCGAGGTTGATTGACGAGTCATGAAAACCTTTGACTCGAGTCCAAGTCAAGTCCCAGTCCTGGACTCGAGTACTACAACACTGAAGCATATTCATTGAAATATAAACCAAGTCTATTCTCAACACTTATGTATATATGTGTTCATTTAAAGTGTTAATCAGTGTTAACTTTCAGAGTTAAATCAAACATTTGCTTTGTAACCCGGAATTTGTAACAGAATAAAAAGAGCATAGGTCATATGACACCCAACAAATGCTTTATTGTAGCAGCAATCCCCGGGAGGAATATGAAAATATTGCGGATGATGTGTCTACGCTATTCTGAGGAGGCAAGAACAAATGAGGCAGTCTAGGCTATGTTGGGTAGCATCACGAATGGTTTCCTATTCCCTAGCGCACTACTTTTGACCAGATACCTATGGGCTCTAGTCAAAAGTAGTGCACTGAATAGGGAGCCATTTGGTGGAATGCAGTCATGATGCTAACAGCATTCTACAACCAGCCGCCAAGTATTACCGTGGTAACCACCACAGGCTCCTTAGTAACCCACAAGGTCCCAGTGAAGTGTGTTTGCACCATTTCTTAGCTCGGTAAGAGCACATGAAGCTCATCGAAATATTGAGGGTACGAAATCTTCTGAACTGAGGTCAACTCCTGTTCAAGCCTGTTTGGTAATTGAATTGGATGTTGCGTTTGAGATATGCAGCAGGTTGCCTAGTGGTTAGAGCGTTGGGCCAGTAACTGAAAGGTTGCTGGATCGAATCCCTGAGCTGACGAGGTAAAAATAAGTTATTCTGCCCCTGAACAAGGCAGTTAACCCACTGTTCCCCGGTAGGCAGTCATTGTAAATAAGAATTTGTTCTTAACTAATATATGCAATGGCGTTTTCAGTTATAGCATTGCCTTTTTTAATTAAGTTTTTCTTCGGCAGCTCAATTGGAATTGAAATGTACTTGACCCTTGATCGGCACAATGTTTTCAATTGTGATTGCGTGTGAAGGAGTGTGTGTGTGTGAAAGTGATTTTGAGAGAGAGAGATGGAGTGTGTGTGTGTGTGTGTGTGTGTGTGAGTATGAGAGAGAGATGGAATGTGTTTTCATCGAGGATGAACAGTTCATCTCAACATCCTCATTAAGTGCAGCTTTCTTCTACATCTGCTCCTTGATTTGTTATTGAGCGGAATGTTGGTCTTATACCAGGGGTCTTCGAGATGCACCAAGAGAAATGCAACATGCCTGTCTTATAGTGCTCACCGTCCATTGTGTCTGTCTGAGAATCAATGCTATAGAGACATCCAAGCCATCCAAGCCCTTACATTTTTCAATTCAATGCACTGTGTTCCATGCAAAATTGAGAAAATACATTCCTCATCTAGGGAGTTGAGGGTGGTGTGTTTTGCTTGTACTTTAAGTGCTATACAACTTCATTTACAAATGATTCTAAAGCATCTATGTTGTGCTTATGAAGACTTAATAAAACCTATATTTGTTTGTTGCAAGGAGAACGCTAACGTGGGACCCCTCCCACCGATTGATTTCACCAATGATTTGTGTAAATAATGTATAGATAAAACTCTACTGTGATGGAATTGTTTCTCACATTTCAAAAGGATTTATGGCCTTAGACAGTTTACATAAAACTGACTGGTATAATGCATTAGTGAATGTTATAAGCTTGTATGAGCCTTTATAATGTCTAATTAGGCTTTAAATGTAACAGTTTACATTAAACTGACTGGTATAATGCATTAGTGAATGTTATAAGCTTGTATGAGCCTTTATAATGTTTAATCAAATCAAATCAAATTCATTTATATAGCCCTTCGTACATCAGCTGATATCTCAAAGTGCTGTACAGAAACCCAGCCTAAAACCCCAAACAGCAAGCAATGCAGGTGTAGAAGCACGGTGGCTAGGAAAAACTCCCTAGAAAGGCCAAAACCTAGGAAGAAACCTAGAGAGGAACCTGGCTATGTGGGGTGGCCAGTCCTCTTCTGGCTGTGCCGGGTGGAGATTATAACAGAACATGGCCAAGATGTTCAAATGTTCATAAATGACCAGCATGGTCGAATAATAATAAGGCAGAACAGTTGAAACTGGAGCAGCAGCACAGTCAGGTGGAAGTTGAAACTGGAGCAGCAGCATGGCCAGGTGGGCTGGGGACAGCAAGGTGTCATCATGTCAGGTAGTCCTGGGGCATGGTCCTAGGGCTCAGGTCAGTTGAAACTGGAACAGCAGCATGGCCAGGTGGACTGGGGACAGCAAGGAGTCATCATGTCAGGTAGTCCTGGGGCATGGTCCTAGGGCTCAGGTCCTCCGAGAGAGAGAAAGAAAGAGAGAAGGAGAGAATTAGAGAATGCACACTTAGATTCACACAGGACACCGAATAGGACAGGAGAAGTACTCCAGATATAACAAACTGACCCTAGCCCCCCGACACATAAACTACTGCAGCATAAATACTGGAGGCTGAGACAGGAGGGGTCAGGAGACACTGTGGCCCCATCCGAGGACACCCCGGACAGGGCCAAACAGGAAGGATATAACCCCACCCACTTTGCCTAATTAGGCTTTAAATGTAACAGTTTACATTAAACCGACTGGTATTATGCATTAGTGAATGTTATAAGCTTGTATGAGCCTTTATAATGTCTAATTAGGCCTTATATGTAACAGTTTACATTAAACCGACTGGTATAATGCATTAGTGAATGTTATAAGCTTGTATGAGCCTTTATAATGTCTAATTAGGCCTTATATGTCACCTTTCTATGATACATTTTCAACTGACTCAAAATGGATGATGGTTGGTCGGGATTTCTGTTAGGATAAATACACACAAGGGGGCTTAAGAAGATGCTTAAGACAATAATTGCAATGCATTATAACGCCATTGTAATGCTTTATACCTGTTTACATTTACATTTAAGTCATTTAGCAGACGCTCTTATCCAGAGCGACTTACAAATTGGTGCGTTCACCTTAAGACATCCAGTGGAACAGCCACTTTACAATAGTGCATCTAAATCTTTCAAGGGGGGTGAGAAGGATTACTTTATCCTATCCTAGGTATTCCTGAAAGAGGTGGGGTTTCAGGTGTCTCCGGAAGGTGGTGATTGACTCCGCTGTCCTGGCGTCGTGAGGGAGTTTGTTCCACCATTGGGGGGCCAGAGCAGCGAACAGTTTTGACTGGGCTGCGCGGGAACTGTACTTCCTCAGTGGTAGGGAGGCGAGCAGGCCAGAGGTGGATGAACGCAGTGCCCTTGTTTGGGTGTAGGGCCTGATCAGAGCCTGGAGGTACTGAGGTGCCGTTCCCCTCACAGCTCCGTAGGCAAGCACCATGGTCTTGTAGCGGATGCAAGCTTCAACTGGAAGCCAGTGGAGAGAGCGGAGGAGCGGGGTGACGTGAGAGAACTTGGGAAGGTTGAACACCAGACGGGCTGCGGCGTTCTGGATGAGTTGTAGGGGTTTAATGGCACAGGCAGGGAGCCCAGCCAACAGCGAGTTGCAGTAATCCAGACGGGAGATGACAAGTGCCTGGATTAGGACCTGCGCTGCTTCCTGTGTGAGGCAGGGTCGTACTCTGCGGATGTTGTAGAGCATGAACCTACAAGAACGGGCCACCGCCTTGATGTTAGTTGAGAACGACAGGGTGTTGTCCAGGATCACGCCAAGGTTCTTAGCGCTCTGGGAGGAGGACACAATGGAGTTGTCAACCGTGATGGCGAGATCATGGAACGGGCAGTCCTTCCCCGGGAGGAAGAGCAGCTCCGTCTTGCCGAGGTTCAGCTTGAGGTGGTGATCCGTCATCCACACTGATATGTCTGCCAGACATGCAGAGATGCGATTCGCCACCTGGTCATCAGAAGGGGGAAAGGAGAAGATTAATTGTGTGTCGTCTGCATAGCAATGATAGGAGAGACCATGTGAGGTTATGACAGAGCCAAGTGACTTGGTGTATAGCGAGAATAGGAGAGGGCCTAGAACAGAGCCCTGGGGACGCCAGTGGTGAGAGCGCGTGGTGAGGAGACAGATTCTCGCCACGCCACCTGGTAGGAGCGACCTGTCAGGTAGGACGCAATCCAAGCGCGGGCCGCGCCGGAGATGCCCAACTCCGAGAGGGTGGAGAGGAGGATCTGATGGTTCACAGTATCGAAGGCAGCCGATAGGTCTAGAAGGATGAGAGCAGAGGAGAGAGAGTTAGCTTTAGCAGTGCGGAGGGCCTCCGTGATACAGAGAAGAGCAGTCTCAGTTGAATGACTAGTCTTGAAACCTGACTGATTTGGATCAAGAAGGTCATTCTGAGAGAGATAGCGGGAGAGCTGGCCAAGGACGGCACGTTCAAGAGTTTTGGAGAGAAAAGAAAGAAGGGATACTGGTCTGTAGTTGTTGACATCGGAGGGATCGAGTGTAGGTTTTTTCAGAAGGGGTGCAACTCTCGCTCTCTTGAAGACAGAAGGGACGTAGCCAGCGGTCAGGGATGAGTTGATGAGCGAGGTGAGGTAAGGGAGAAGGTCTCCGGAAATGGTCTGGAGAAGAGAGGAGGGAATAGGGTCAAGCGGGCAGGTTGTTGGGCGGCCGGCCGTCACAAGACGCGAGATTTCATCTGGAGAGAGAGGGGAGAAAGAGGTCAGAGCACAGGGTAGGGCAGTGTGAGCAGAACCAGCGGTGTCGTTTGACTTAGCAAACGAGGATCGGATGTCGTCGACCTTCTTTTCAAAATGGTTGACGAAGTCATCTGCAGAGAGGGAGGAGGGGGGAGGGGGAGGAGGATTCAGGAGGGAGGAGAAGGTGGCAAAGAGCTTCCTAGGGTTAGAGGCAGATGCTTGGACTTTAGAGTGGTAGAAAGTGGCTTTAGCAGCAGAGACAGAAGAGGAAAATGTAGAGAGGAGGGAGTGAAAGGATGCCAGGTCCGCAGGGAGGCGAGTTTTCCTCCATTTCCGATCGGCTGCCCGGAGCCCTGTTCTGTGAGCTCGCAATGAGTCGTCGAGCCACGGAGCAGGAGGGGAGGACCGAGCCGGCCTGGAGGATAGGGGACATAGAGAATCAAGGGATGCAGAAAGAGAGGAGAGGAGGGTTGAGGAGGCAGAATCAGGAGATAGGTTGGAGAAGGTTTGAGCAGAGGGAAGAGATGATAGGATGGAAGAGGAGAGAGTAGCGGGGGAGAGAGAGCGAAGATTGGGACGGCGCGATACCATCCGAGTAGGGGCAGTGTGGGAAGTGTTGGATGAGAGCAAGAGGGAAAAGGATACAAGGTAGTGGTCGGAGACTTGGAGGGGAGTTGCAGTGAGGTTAGTGGAAGAACAGCATCTAGTAAAGATGAGGTCGAGCGTATTGCCTGCCTTGTGAGTAGAGGGGGAAGGTGAGAGGGTGAGGTCAAAAGAGGAGAGGAGTGGAAAGAAGGAGGCAGAGAGGAATGAGTCAAAGGTAGACGTGGGGAGGTTAAAGTCGCCCAGAACTGTGAGAGGTGAGCCGTCCTCAGGAAAGGAGCTTATCAAGGCATCAAGCTCATTGATGAACTCTCCGAGGGAACCTGGAGGGCGATAAATGATAAGGATGTTAAGCTTGAAAGGGCTGGTAACTGTGACAGCATGGAATTCAAAGGAGGCGATAGACAGATGGGTAAGGGGAGAAAGAGAGAATGACCACTTGGGAGAGATGAGGATCCCGGTGCCACCACCCCGCTGACCAGAAGCTCTCGGGTGTGCGAGAACACGTGGGCGGACGAAGAGAGAGCAGTAGGAGTAGCAGTGTTATCTGTGGTGATCCATGTTTCCGTCAGTGCCAAGAAGTCGAGGGACTGGAGGGAGGCATAGGCTGAGATGAACTCTGCCTTGTTGGCCGCAGATCGGCAGTTCCAGAGGCTACCGGAGACCTGGAACTCCACGTGGGTCGTGCGCGCTGGGACCACCAGATTAGAGTGGCCGCGGCCACGCGGTGTGGAGCGTTTGTATGGTCTGTGCAGAGAGGAGAGAACAGGGATAGACAGACACATAGTTGACAGGCTACAGAAGAGGCTACGCTAATGCAAAGGAGATTGGAATGACAAATGGACTACACGTCTCGAATGTTCAGAAAGTTAAGCTTACGTAGCAGGAATCTTATTGACTAAAATAATTCAAATGATACAGTACTGCTGAAGTAGGCTAGCTGGCAGTGGCTGCGTTGTTGTTGTTCTATCTCTCTATAGTGCTGTTTCTTGTATTATGGTCTCTTGTTTCTTTAGAGGTTTCACTTTGTTGTCCTTTTTCTTCTGTCCTTATTTTGTCTTCCTTTCTTCTGTTAACTAGATATTTTTTGTTGTTATTCTTTGTAAGCTAGCTAGCTTCTTCCAGGAGAGTCCCTAGCAACTGCTTAGCAACAAGTAAACAATTCAGCTAGCAATTCAGCTAGCTAAGATAACTGTACAATTTTATGAAAAATAGTTACTTCTTCAAAAGCCTGTCTTTTTTGTTTGTTCCTTGTTTTGTCTTCTATTGAGTCTTGCAGTTTTCTCTTGATTTTTTCGATGTACTTCACTATAAAAAAACATTTAAATCTCAATATATACAGGAGCTCATTTTTCAGCAGCTGCTCAATTTGGAACTCCGGAACACAAATTTACTTTATTAAAGCATTATCGAATTGTTGATTCATCCTTATTTGAGTTATTGAATATTGTTTCGATATAAGTAGCAAGTTGGTGCCGTTTTCTGTCCTTTACCTGTTTCTTCTTCTCTCCCTCCTCTTCTTTCTCTCCATTCCACTCCCACTGTCCTCTGTCCAGCTGTTATAACTGTGGAGGTCTGGACCACCACGCCAAGGAGTGTGGCCTGCCCCCCCAGCCAAAGAAATGCCACTACTGCCAGAGCATCATGCACATGGTGGCCCAGTGTCCCCACAAGGCGCCGCCCACTGGCTCTCAGGACCCCCTGCTCCCCTCTACCTCGACCGACCTGTACCCCCCCGACGAGGAGGAGCGCTCGGGTTCATCCCCCCTCGATGGCCCCTCGTCCTCCCCGGAAGTAGGCGGGGAGAAGGGGAGAGGTGTACCATGACCCTGACTCCCCTAACCTAAGGAACCCCCAAAATCCCATCCCTAATCTACCTCACACTCGTGAACAAAAATGGGAGGTATATTTTTGGGGGGACCAGCGAAGTTATGGCAACGATCACCGGGATACGGATTTGTGTGAATGTGTGTGACTGGCTGACTGGTTGTCATCTGGTTGCAGCTATGGCAACCATCGCTGGGGATACGGACTCATGTGAATGACTGTGTGTGACTTCTCAATCAGTGCAGCTCAAGAGACAAAATGGTCTAAAAGAGAAACAAGGGTTAGGGTTAAGGGTTAGGGTGATTGTGAACCTGAGTTAGATGACTGGTGTCATCCGTAACACTTTGTGTGGTAGTTTCTGAATAGAACTCGGTTTCCTTTTAGATTTTAGTTCACGTGTTTCATATTATATTATTATTCTAAACATCATGATGCCTCTTTTTTAGCATTAAGACTTTTTTAAAAAAGGCCTTGATGTAGGCCAGTGTTTCCTAATCGAGCATATTTTAGTTTTGCCCTAGCAGTAACACACTTGATTTAACTTATCGCCAAGCCTTTGATTATTTACAATCCGGTGTGTTAGTGATACATCAAAAACTAAAATGTGTACCCCTTTGGCTCCCCGGGACCAAGATTGCAAAACACTGATTGGTCCTCTATAAAAACAATAGAACTGCAAAAAATCTGAATCCAAATGATGCTTCAGTGTGACCTATTGTGTTGGCGAGAGCACCATGGATACCAGGGTGAAAGGTTGGAAAGAGGATGGGGGCGTAGGACCCATTCAATAACCCTTGTGGTCGTGTGCAACGCTCTGCTTTACAGAAACAGAACTGGAACAACTGCCGCGGGGGGCAACAATGGTTGCAATGGTTTCATAAGAACCAGGAACTGGTTGTTATATCGTTGTTATTATATGGTTGTAATGACGTCATTTCAACCAGCTTTGCCCACTGGGTGATTGTTGTTAAACCTAGTTTGAAGTGTGTGTGTGTGTGTGTGTGTGTGTGTGTGTGTGTGTGTGTGTGTGTGTGTGTGTGTGTGTGTGTGTGGCATAGCCTGGTGCAGTGAAGTCACCTTTGCTGTGTACTTCCCCAGTGGGTAGATTTTGGCACAAGACATCATTGCAACCAGTATTCTGCTGCGAAAAGAAGCTGTCCTGAACCACAGAAGATCAGCTTTTCTAGTTCAGTGGTACTAACAATTGACTGCACAGTGCTAGTGGGGGAATAGTATTGAATCCAGGCATGTGTGCACTTGCTTGTGTAGAATTTAGTGTGAGTTGATAGGCTACTCGAGTCCGGTACCCAGACCACATATGGAGTGTCTCGGGCTTGTCTCGGATACATTTTTAATCTGTCTTGACTGTTTCGGCTCAGTCTCGGACAATGAGGACTCGTAAACAAAATCTGAATTATCAGCACCCGTTCAGTCAATGCTTCACCATGCCAAATATCCACACTCCTTTTATAAACACCTTTCATACTTACCCATCACAATACTGTCCTTTACTACAGTGCATTCTGAAAGTATTCAAACCCCTTGAATTGCTCCTCATTTTGTTACATTACAAGCCTTATTCTAAAATGGATTCAATAAATGTTTTTCCTCATCAATCTACACACAATACCCCCTAAATGACAAAGCGAAAACAGTTTTTTTAGAAATGTTTGCTAATGTATTACAATTACAGAAATACTGTACATTTTTAGCTCTTTTTTTTATGGCGGCGATCTGACACAATTTCAATCATGGTCTTGAATTGGACTCGCATTGTTCTGGTCTCGGTCTTGACTCGAACTCGCCCCGGTCTCGGTCTTGACTCGGTCACACAACACTTCTTAGCTAAGAAACCATTATTATCCACCTCTAGGTTTAAGTTCCAAAAACATTGAAAAAATGCCATTATTTAATTGGACTTCTACCATCTGCATTTGGGCTGTTGACTAATTAGTTGGAGATAGTGTCACAGTTTATGAAGTCACAATATAAGTCATTAATATATGTATGAAAGAATAGCATATTCTAAAACAATTATTACATTTAAGTATAGAGTAAATTATTTCTGGCATAGTTTAAGGAACTATGAATTTTGCGTAGGATTCTTTATTGTCAAGCACCATCACACCTCTCTCTCCCTTTGACCTGTGTGACATCACTCATTTGACCCGTTCAGTCAATGCCCTCTCCGTTTATAGTCATTTTCTACATTTATGTCTCTCTTTATTTCGATCACTCCATCTCACTCTTATCCTCCCTCCGCACGATCAAAATATCTGATCACTCTCACATCACTCTACCTCTCTCTATCGTTCTATCTGTCCCCGTTCCTCTTTTCTGACTAAATGCCTTACCCATATAGGAAAAACTCGGACCCCTAGTCCTAGGCCTAGTATTAGTCAAATCACATAGCCTCTACATCTGTCTGATGTCAAAGCTTTCTATCCCTATATACACACCCCTGTCCCTCTCCCATCTATGCCTGTGGTACCACCTGTTTCCCACTCAAAACGGGATCCCCAAACACTGCTGCTCGTTATTCAAATAGTCCAGAGATTTATTAAGAGCTGAAAAAGAGGTAGGGGAAAAAAATGTAAGTGCTGCTTTTCGTATGACTTGAATCCTCTGCGAGTTTCTAGTAGCGCTTATACTAATGAAACATGACAGCTCTTCTCTGACCATATTGAATGTGAAAAGAACTCTGAAGTGGCTCTCCTCACAAAAGTCAATGAGGGTTACTTTGGAGTCGTATCTTCTTAATGTGCTGACAAATCAAATGGCTTTGTATGATGATGTCAAACTAGCTCGTCTTTTCTAAAGCTCGAAAACAAATGACATAGACAAGCAACAGTCTTTGGTATACATTTCTATAAAAGAGTTTGGCTTTATTTGAAGGCATTGTAAAAGTAGGACTTGCTTTGCTGTTCCTGCTCCTTTGGAATTTCAAGAGATTGTTTCTGAAAGTTCAACACTGAGGTTGTTTATGTACAGCTTTTTGAATGTGTGATGTGCATGGAATTGAATCCAATAAGCGGACAACAACAGAGAGGGAAAAAAAGAGAATGACCAAACCACACAATGAGCACAGCCCATTTTTGTACTATGTATATATATTTTTTTATCCACAATTCCTCTCAGGATGATAAACTGTTCTCAGGGAATTAATCAAAAAATGTATATTTTATTATTTTGGGAATCATCCACCGACTGCTCGGTGAACTCTGAACAGTAAAGTTTAACGGTTCTGTACCTCTTCATGTCCTGATATTAGTAACTAACTACCTCTCGAGTTACACATAGTTGTGCATTTTCTTCTTATGTTTTGTTTTGATTGATCTTGTATGATTAACTGTAGGACTTTTTTATTGACAGCAAAAGCCTACCTCATTTCCTCAGTTTTCCCCTCCCCCAGCCCCCCCCCCAGCCCCCCCCATCCTCTACCACCTCTGTTGTTTGTTACAAGCGTCCGGTGTTGGCACAATAGTCGCAATGCGGTTTCAATCAATCACATCGCTGAAATGGCAGATCAGTTGTGACTCCAACTCCTCTTTTCCAATCAAAGCCTGTTTTTTTTGTTGTTTTTCTTCAGTTTTGAAATTGTAGTGTTAATCTCCACATCCAGGGTGAACTTTGTCTGCCAGCTAAGTGTGTGTGTGTGTGTGTGTGTGTGTGTGTGTGTGTGTGTGTGTGTGCTTTTCCAGCATATGTAGGCCTACACACTTGCAGTCATCAGCCAGTGAGTTTAAGTGTTTGTACATATTTTTTCTCCTAACCTCATTTCTCATTGTAACCACTTGACAGGCATGAGGTGGACACAAATTGGATTGTACTGTAAATGCACAAGAAGATAGTGCCTATCTATGTTTTGTCTGTGTATTCCCATCGTATTACCAAATAACAATTTTTCTCTCTTTGGTCTACTCAGTAAGTGACCTAAATATCAGCCATTTTGACAACCTCCGAAAATGACAAGTTGTGTTGTCTCGAGACAATTGGTTCTTGTTTTTGTGAACTACAATACGTATTATGAGTGGCATTAATAATTCTTAAAAATGGGTAGATTTAAGTACTAATAGTGACCTTGCATATGTTGAGATCCTTAAAAAAAAGGGTTTATGAATATTACTATTATTGAGGGGGGGGATTGGGGCGACTGCAGTATTCCAGTACAAGCTCACCTCATAGTCTTCTTTGCAGTTTGCAGTACATGAGCGACTAGTTTACATCGGCATATGAACAAAAAGTACCACCATTACGGATAATATTATTATTATTCATTATTAGCTTTACGGTGGAAGTCGGAAGTTTACATACACCTTTGCCAAATACATTTTATCTCAGTTTTTCACAATTCTTGACATTTAAACCTAGTAAAAATTCCATGTCTTAGGTCAGTTAGGATCACCACTTTATTTTAAGAATGTGAAATGTCAGAATAATGGTAGAGAGAATGATTTATTTCAGCTTTTATGTCTTTCATCACATTCTCAGTGGGTCCGAAGTTTACATACACTCAATTAGCATTTGGTAGCATTGCCTTTAAATTGTTTAACTTGGGTCAAACGTTTCAGGTAGCCTTCCACAAGTTTCCCACATTAAGTTCAATTAATTTTGGCCCATTCCTCCTGACAGCTGGTGTAACTGAGTCAGGTTTGTAGGCCTCCTTGCTCGCACCTGCTTTTTCAGTTCTGCCCACAAATTTTATAAAGGCTTGAGGTCAGGGCTTTGTGATGGCCACTCCAATACCTTGACTTTGTTGTCCTTAAGCCATTTTGCCACAACTTTGGAAGTATGCTTGGGGTCATTGTCCATTTGGAAGACCCATTTGCTACCGAGCTTTAACTTCCTGACTGATGTCTTGAGATGTTGCTTCAATATATCCACATAATGTTCCTCTCTCATTATGCCATCTATTTTGTGAAGTGCACCAGTCCCTCCTCCAGCAAAAGCACCCCCACAACATAATGCTGCCACCCCCGTGCTTCACAGTTGGGAAGGTGTTCATCAGCTTGCAAGCCTCCCCCCTTTTCCTCCTAACATAATGATGGTCATTATGGCCAAACAGCTCTATTTTCAGTTCGATCAGACCAAAGGACATTTCTCCAAAAAGTACGATCTTTGTCCCCATGTGCAGTAGCAAACCGTAGTCTGGCTTTTTATGGCGGTTTTGGTGGCTTCTTCCTTGCTGAGCGGTCTTTCAGGTTATGTCGATATAGGACTCGTTTTATAGATACTTTTGTACCTGTTTCCTCCAGAATCTTCACAAGGTCCTTTGCTTGTTCTGGGATTACTTTTCGCATCAAAGTACATTAATCTCTAGGAGATAGAACACATCTCCTTCCTGAGTGTTATGATGGCTGCGTGGTCCCGTGGTGTTTACACTTGGGTACTATTGTTTGTACAGATGAACATGGTACCTTCAGGCGTTTGGAAAATGCTCCCAAGGATGAACCAGACTTGTGGAGGTCTACAATTTTTTTTCTGAGGTTTTGGCTGATTTATTTTGATTTTCCCATGATGTCAAGCAAAGAGGCATTGAGTTTGAAGGTAGGCCTTGAAATTCATCCATAGGTACACCTCCATTGACTCAAATGATGTCAATTGGCCTATCAGAAGCTTCTAAAGCTATGACATCATTTTCTGGAATTTTCCAAGCTGTTTAATGGCACAGTTAACTTAGTGTATGTAAACTTCTGACCCACTGGAATTGTGATACAGTGAATTATAAGTGAAATAATGTGTCTAAACAATTGTTGGATAAATGACTTGTGTCATGCACAAAGCAGATGTCCTAACCGACTTGCCAAAACTATAGTTTGCTAACAAGAAATTTGTGGAGTGGTTGAAAAACAAGTTTTAATGACTCCATCCTAAGTGTACGTAAACTTCCGACTTCAACTGTATTTGTTCTTCGAATCATTGTAAGTACTTATTGCTTATTGTCTTTCTATCCGGGTCAGTATTTAACTGTCAGGTAGGGAATCATTTGAAGACTCTACTGAGAACACCTCTCATTGGGTCTGTTCCAATACACATACTAACACACTACTTTGAATACATGCTGAATATGCATAGACAGTGGATTTGCATGGATGCATGTCACAATAGTCAAATGTAAACAAAAATGGAGACACCATAATTTTTGGAGGGATTTTTCTGACACAAAAGCATTACATTAGCTAGTAAAAGAGTATAGGAGTGGTTGCTAACTAACTGTGAATAACTTTAGCTCGCTTGCCAACTTGGCTAACTGTAGGGTGAAACCATTTATTTTCAGTTTGTTAGCTACTACACTGCTTTTTGTGAGCAAATGTAACGCTGCCTCAAACTGATGAGGTGTCACCGCTAATGTTTTAATTGGGATGTTTATGACGCCTCCACTGCTCAAACATGCCAATAAATTGCTTCATACTAAGTGGTACGCTGGTTTTGACATTTGAACAGAGCCTCCGTCTCAGTGAATGTAAAGAATACGGTCTCTCTAAAGTGGCTGTGTTTAGATTACATTTCTGTTGGGGGCTGAGCCACCATCTGATTATTTACTTGTTTAATAGGCTACATTGAAAATGTGAGAATGTTTTACACTCTCTCATGTTGCCAAACCAGACACTTGACTGACACGCACTAGAGCAGGGGTAGATAACTAGATTCAACGCGGGACGATTTTTGTTGGAGTGGAAGGTCTTGGGGCCGGAACATAATTATAATCATTTGTACACAGCAAATTTACCACAACTAAGCCCAAAAAGTGATTGTATTTTGAAAAGAACAGCCTTATTTGAACCAAAACCATTGCTTTAAGATCTGAGTTTCAGGCCTCAGTCGCTCAAGGTGTTTATCTCAAATAATGATTTTACTGGTGAACCTTTTTGATTCCATCAAAGGTTTAAGACTTACTTTTACCCTCTGAGGGGTTGGGTTAAATGCGGAAGACACATTCTGGTTGAATGCATTCAGTTGTGCAACTGACTAGTTATCCCCTTTCCCCTAATAGCCTAGGAGAGGAAGATTAATTTCAAATCTACACCTTGCACCTAATCCTTAGCCACTTCTAGTATAGTTTTATAGAAGGATATTTGGCAACATTTCCACCTAGCTAATCTGAAGGTAAAATAAAAAGTTTAACTTAGTGCTTCCGCCTATCCAATTCTCTTAACTCTACAGGAGTATCTAGGGTGTATTGGCTAGGGTCGATTTGTCATTTAGCATTAGACTGGTTGACTTCCAGTATTAGGAGTCAGTTCTAGAGATCTTATAAAGCCTTCAAGAACAAGACTGATCCCTAAAGTGACGCTAAAACAGAGGTGGGAACTAAAGTTAAGCATACAATGCCCTCCAGTGGGTGAATGATGAAATGACAGAATGTTCACAAACCTCAAATGCCACGGTGCTCTGTTCTTCTGTTCTTTTCCTTTTATCCACCCTTGGTGGCTAAAGGGGTGTGTATTCTCACCCCTGTCCCCTCACTTGTGTAAATTGAGTATCCGAGCAATGATTGCTTTTATCATTACAGAAACATTACTTTGTGTACATATCACTCATTATTATAGTCCCAATTTAAACATACTGCCTTAAAAAATTATGTGAATCTTGAGTAAAAAAAAAAAAAAAAAGTGTCTTAATTGTTTTACTTGACTGGAAATAAACATATTATATTGGCATCAAACTCAGTTGTGGGTCTGTTTTGACAATGAAACACAGGCATTGTACAGGTCTAGGTAAAGGGACTTAGCCTGATGAAACGCATCCGGTTTGTTCAAATTTTGTCAGGTGAATGCTGAATCCCAAACTGACCTATAATGACTACCTATACTATCAAGGCTCAGGTTAAGACTCAGATGCAGACAGAGGAGGCGGATAGTACGAGTCTCAGTGTTTTCTATAGTACAAGGTAAGTCAAGGCAGGCAAATCCATAGTCATAATCCAATCAGAGTCAGGCAGGTACAGGACGGCAGGCAGGATCAGGGTCAGGACAGGCAGAAAGGTCAGAACTGGGAAAACTAAGAAAAACATCAACTAGAGCACGGGAAACACATGAAAACGCTGGTAGGACTCGACGGGATAAGACAAATTGGCAACAGACAAACAGAAAACGCAGGTATAAATACACAGGGTCAAGCACAAAGACAGGTGAAACAGATTAGGGTGTGACATATACTGTGTTAGCTTAGCTACAGTGATATAGTGGTGAAAACATATGTGAATATGAACACTGATAGCCGATCATGGTGAGTAACGTTCCCTAAACTTTCATTGCATTTTTCCGCAAAAGGTGGGTAACGCTCATGCAAAATAGAAAAGGTGATTTATGAACTCAAAACTATAATTTCCAAAACAACATCTTACCTCGTATAATTTACAAAACAATATCTTACCTCGTTCAGTCACATTGCACATAGGTGGCAAGATGGCAAGTAGAAAGAACTAAAGAACTTCAATTACCATTTTGGTGCTAGCTGGAAGAAAACTCCTGCTGGCAGTTCTGCCAGGTGGAAAACATATTTAAAGTTAATAGTATTAATATCTAATCAAATAAAATGCCCTCGTACATGTGAACGCTTCATTGATGGTGAGACTCCTTCTCCTTTATCTCTTGCAAATTTAAATTTTAAAGATCGTCTGTCTGTCAGCCAGTTGGAGGCGGGCTTAAGGAACATTTATAATTGTAATTGGCAGCTTAGTGTGCGCCAATAATTTTTTTTAGTTGGTGTGTTCAGCTTGCCATGTTTTGTCTTTCAGGGCCAGCACAAGAGCATCCCGGAGTCGCCTCTTCACTGTTGACGTTAAGACTGGTGTTTTGCCGGGACTATTTAATGAAGCTGCCAGTTGAGTACTTGTGAGGTGTCTGTTTCTCAAACTAGACACTCTTAATTGCTCAGTTGTGCACGGGGCCTCCCACTCCTCTTTCTATTCTGGTTAAAGCCAGTTTGCGCTGTTCTGTAAAGGGACTAGTACACAGGATTGTACGAGATCTTCAGTTTCTTGGCAATTTCTCGCATGGAATAGCCTTAATTTCTCAGAACAAGAATAGACTGACGAGTTTCAGAAGAAAGTGCTTTGTTTCTGGCCATTTTGAGCCTGTAATCAAACCCACAAATGCTGATGCTCCAGATACTCAACTAGTCTAAAGAAGGCCAGTTTAATTGCTTCTCTAATCAGGACAGCAGTTTTTTGCTGTGCTAATATAATTGAAAAAGGGTTTTCTAATGATCAATTAGCCTTTTAAAATGATAAACTTGGATTAGCTAACACAACGTGCCATTGGAACACAGGAGTGATGGTTGCTGATAATGGGCCTCTGTACGCCTATGTAGATATTCCATAAAAAATTAGCCATTTCCAGCTACAATAGTCATTTACAACATTAACAATGTCTACACTGTATTTCTGATCAATTTGATGTTATTTAAGTGGACAAAAAAGTAGCTTTTCTTTCAAAAACAATGACATTCCTAAGTGACCCCAAACTTTTGAATGGTATGTCTATCATGTCTATACATGATTTGTTCTTATCACACACACAATTGTGTCATTCTGCCGTTCCTGCACTAGAGGGTAAGAGAGTGCCGTTGTGACATTCTATTCCTCGCTGAAGGACACAGCAGCCAAGGAAAACGAATCACCCAGACACATCTGTGACTCACCATAGATGTCATTGTTTCTTTATAGAGTTGTTTCTCTTGCCCAGCCTATGGTCTATGGCCTGCTTTTATTTAATAGGGGATTTGCTTTTTTCTCTTGTCCTTTCGGTGGCCCAAATGGCACCCTATTCCCTATATAGTGCACTACTTTTGACCAGACCTAATTGGGGAATAAGGTGCCATTTGGAATTAAGCATTCTGGTTACTGTAAGGATAGCCTATATAAAAGTAAAGTAGTAATGTTTGTTAACTATTTCCTTGCCAATACACATCTAGCCAAGAGATGAGCAGATGCCTTCTCTTTCTCTCTCATAGCGCCATCCCTCATTCCTAAGCAATATGTTGACCTTTGTAATCATGCCTGCAGACTGTACGTTTTAACCTTTGCAGCGAGGTACCTGGAGCCCGCACTCAGGGAACAGAAGATAAATCGGAAGCACTGACTGTTCCACGACAGGCTAAAATGAGCACACACACACACACACACGTACGCACGCATCTACACATCTACACACACAAGCGCACAGCCATGTATCAGCGACCTCGCCTCCTACTTGCAGCTACGACAGCATGCTGGGCTCTTGTTTTTACAAGTCCACCTTGAATAATATATTCGTCATTAGTCTCCACTTTGAATAATCATAGTAACCCATGTCCATGTATTCTGTTTTATCTAAACATAAAGGTCATTAAGGAGTCATTGCTGGACAATTTCAACATGAAAACCCAGGCTTAGAAAAACCCATTTGTATCCAGGTTCTCTCCCCCATTAGAATCCATGTTAAAAGAAGGATCAAAGAGGCAGAGGAAAATAGGAGAAAGAGATGACATCTTCTCTCTATCTGGCTCCCTCTGAGTGGAGAGAAATGACTTTAAAGTGCAGGACAGGATGAAAGAGTGGAGCGGCGGCTAGGCCTAATGCATAAATCCAAAGTTAAATCTAGAATTGGCTTCCTATTTCGCAACAAAGCATCCTTCACTCATGCTGCCAAACATACCCTTGTAAAATTGACCATCCTACCAATCCTCGACTTTGGCGATGTCATTTACAAAATAGCCTCCAATACCCTACTCAACAAATTGGATGCAGTCTATCACAGTGCAATCCGTTTTGTCACCAAAGCCCCATATACTACCCACCATTGCGACCTGTACGCTCTCGTTGGCTGGCCCTCGCTTCATACTCGTCGCCAAACCCACTGGCTCCATGTCATCTACAAGACCCTGCTAGGTAAAGTCCCCCCTTATCTCAGCTCGCTGGTCACCATAGCATCTCCCAACTGTAGCACACGCTCCAGCAGGTATATCTCTCTAGTCACCCCCAAAACCAATTCTTTCTTTGGCCGCCTCTCCTTCCAGTTCTCTGCTGCCAATGACTGGAACGAACTACAAAAATCTCTTAAATTGGAAACACTTATCTCCCTCACTAGCTTTAAGCACCAACTGTCAGAGCATCTTACAGATTACTGCACCTGTACATAGCCCACCTATAATTTAGCCCAAACAATTACCTCTTTCCCAACTGTATTTAATTAATTAATTTATTTTGCTCCTTTGCACCCCATTATTTTTATTTCTACTTTGCACATTCTTCCATTGCAAAACTACCATTCCAGTGTTTTACTTGCTATATTGTATTTACTTTGCCACCATGGCCTTTTTTGCCTTTACCTCCCTTCTCACCTAATTTCCTCACATTGTATATAGACTTGTTTTTTTTACTGTATTATTGACTGTATGTTTGTTTTACTCCATGTGTAACTCTGTGTCGTTGTATGTGTCGAACTGCTTTGCTTTATCTTGGCCAGGTCGCAATTGTAAATGGGAACTTGTTCTCAACTTGCTTACCTGGTTAAATAAAGGTGAAATAAAAAAATAAAAAAATTCACCTAACACTGGGATAGATGGAATAGTGTGTGAGTGAATAACTAAGGGAAAAGAGGGGGATTAAATTGAGATTTCTTTAGGGGGGGGGGTATTGGCTCAGGTACACTCTTAGAAAACAGGGTTCCAAAAGGGTTCTTCGGCTGTCCACATAGGATAACTATTTTTGTTTCCAGGTAGAACCCTTTTTGTTTCCAAGGATAACTCTTGGGTTCCATGTAGAACCCTCTGTGGAAAGGATTTTACATGGAACCCAATAAGGTTCTACCTGGAACCAAAAGGGTTCTACCTGGAACAGAAAAGAGGTTTTCAAAGGGTTCTCCTATGGGGACAGCTGAAGAACCTTTTTAGGTTCTAGACAGCACCTTTTTTTTCTAAGATTGTAAAGTTCATAAAGACTCCCCAAAAGGTGGACATAATGCACCCCTTGCATCTTGTATGTGCTTATACTTACAAATAGCAATGTTAGCATGCATGTGAGCAATGTACTGCCTACTGCTTGTATTGCTCAGTTGGTAAGAGTGCTTGGCGCCACTTATCTTGATCCAAATCAGTCAGGTTTCAAGACTAGTCATTCAACTGAGACTGCTCTTCTCTGTATCACGGAGGCGCTCCGCACTGCTAAAGCTAACTCTCTCTCCTCTGCTCTCATCCTTCTAGACCTATCGGCTGCCTTCGATACTGTGAACCATCAGATCCTCCTCTCCACCCTCTCCGAGTTGGGCATCTCCGGCGCGGCACACGCTTGGATTGCGTCCTACCTGACAGGTCGCTCCTACCAGGTGGCGTGGCGAGAATCCGTCTCCACATCACATGGTCTCTCCTATCATTGCTATGCAGACGACACACAATTAATCTTCTCCTTTCCCCCTTCTGATGATCAGGTGGCGAATCGCATCTCTGCATGTCTGGCAGACATATCAGTGTGGATGACGGATCACCACCTCAAGCTGAACCTCGGCAAGACGGAGCTGCTCTTCCTCCCGGGGAAGGACTGCCCGTTCCATGATCTCGCCATCACGGTTGACAACTCCATTGTGTCCTCCTCCCAGAGCGCTAAGAACCTTGGCGTGATCCTGGACAACACCCTGTCGTTCTCAACTAACATCAAGGCGGTGGCCCGTTCCTGTAGGTTCATGCTCTACAACATCCGCAGAGTACGACCCTGCCTCACACAGGAAGCGGCGCAGGTCCTAATCCAGGCACTCGTCATCTCCCGTCTGGATTACTGCAACTCGCTGTTGGCTGGGCTCCCTGCCTGTGCCATTAAACCCCTACAACTCATCCAGAACGCCGCAGCCCGTCTGGTGTTCAACCTTCCCAAGTTCTCTCACGTCACCCCGCTCCTCCGCTCTCTCCACTGGCTTCCAGTTGAAGCTCGCATCCGCTACAAGACCATGGTGCTTGCCTACGGAGCTGTGAGGGGAACGGCACCTCAGTACCTCCAGGCTCTGATCAGGCCCTACACCCAAACAAGGGCACTGCATTCATCCACCTCTGGCCTGCTCGCCTCCCTACCACTGAGGAAGTACAGTTCCCGCTCAGCCCAGTCAAAACTGTTCGCTGCTCTGGCCCCCCAATGGTGGAACAAACTCCCTCACGACGCCAGGACAGCGGAGTCAATCACCACCTTCCGGAGACACCTGAAACCCCACCTCTTTAAGGAATACCTAGGATAGGATAAAGTAATCCCCCCTTAAAAGATTTAGATGCACTACTGTTCCACTGGATGTCATAAGGTGAATGCACCAATTTGTAAGTCGCTCTGGATAAGAGCGTCTGCTAAATGACTTAAATGTAAATGTATGTAAATGTAAGTCGCTCTGGATAAGAGCGTCTGCTAAATGACTTAAATGTAAATGTAAGGCTGTCAAACATGTCCAATAACCATCCAGTTGTCCATGTTTCATAAGCCAATCATGTATAGCTTCTGCTTCTGATTGGAGGCCTGCCAATACGGCCGCACCCTATACATCAGCGGTTGCACCACTCCACCTTTTGAAAAATGGAGGGGTGTGACGCTATTTGTTGAGTCAGCCAACCACCTGGAAAAAAGGGCTGTCCAGTCAGTGCACATCAAGACAGAACCTTCTCCAACTTTCTTCTGGACTATCAGCTTTTCATACCACACGGTAAGATTAAAAACATAAATTATACTGCAATGGTGATATTAACAAGAGCCAACTTGTTTTCCAACTGTAGAATTTAAATAGAAACCGCTAACTATCAATAGTTGCTGCTTAATGAACTTAGCTGCTTGGCCAGCTAGCTAGCTAGCATGGTAAGGGTAAGTTACAGTAGCTATAGCTAGCATTGTTTGATAATGCTTTCATATCCAGGCGACAAACTACGTTTACCTATATAAGTCATTTGTTTATGAATTCAAATGAGTCCATGAGATAGCCTGGAGTTGACTAATTTGCCATGATGCCTTATTAGCCTACTTGCTTGAATACTGATACATTTCCCAATAAAAGGAATGTATTGCTAATTGTTCATGTGGTACAGTGATACATTCATCCTGTTGCTTTTTGATGGCTAAAAATAACAATAAGTTCCAGAAAGGAGTGGATGTGAGGGGAAAAATAGAGGAAACGGGAAACATTTAGGGTTCTTCTTCATAATATACTCTAAGTGTTTTTATTCCTTATTTATTATAAGCTGAAAAACTAAATGTTTTGTGTCCCCCCCCCCTGTGATTTAGGAAGGGGAAGAGTGGTCCACAGTTCTAAAAAATAACAGAAATAACATTTCTTACAACCACTGTGGTCTCAAAGTGTTATTATTTTCACATTGGTGAATTTAAGATCACCTGAGTTAATGGAACAATTATGGTAGTGTTACCTGTAGCTGAGGTGGCCTGTAATAGTAAAAAGGACGGACACAAAGTTCTGGCACTGTCTTTAATCTGAAGAATGTTTTTTTTCTCTGGTTCACTTGTCTATTTTCTTGTTGTATTTTTTAAATATTTCACTTCAAACAAGTGTACACTTTAAATTACCAACAAATGCACTTGACCTAAAGCAGAATAAAACAATGTTCCACAAATAACCCTGTCTTCCTGTATGATGTCACATGAAAACCAATATGTATTTAACATTCATAGAATAGAAACACTTATATAGGAAGACCAAAAACGGAATGTTTTTCTACATACCGCTACCAATACAAAAAAACAGACTACAATACATTCAGCTTTAAGATAGGAGCACCTCCGTAAAATCGTCTCTCTCTCATGCACCCATACTGTCTGCACTAAAAGTCCACGCTCCAGACTTGAGCGTGAGCGGCCAGTTTACCAGCTCGTGAGCACAATTTCACACAAAACCAAAAACATGTAAAACGAACTCAGAAATCCCTAACAAATGGATTCTTTATAAAATCTCATAGACAAAATCCAGTACAAGCAAACTACTCAGTAAACAGTCTCTGTGACTTGTAAATCGTTTTTACCTCAGCTAGTATCAAGCTACACATACTCTCACTCAATGTAAATCACATTCTTCTCTCACTCAGTTTGTCACAAAACCAACACAAAACTTTTCCTAACGTGATAATACCTTGACTAAGTGGTTAAATAGCATGTAAATACATATTCTTTCGAAATATTAGTACGTTTGGAAGTTCTGTTATTGTAATAGTAAAAAGAATGGACACAAGTTTACAAAGTCTGCAAAGTTTTGGCACTTTCTTTATTCTGAAGAATGGTGCGCAGGCATGGCCAGAACTTGCTGTTTCTCCTACCACCACAGTGCAACAGAGCCAGCTTCTCCTTGGCTGATGTGAGTAAAACATTCAAACGTGTTAACCGCAAGGCTTCTGGCCCAGACGGCATCCCTAGGCGCGTCCTCAAAGCATGCGCAGACCAGCTGGCTGGTGTGTTTACGGACATATTCAATCGCTCCCTATCCCAGTCTGTTGTCCACACATGCTTCAAGATGGCTACCATTGTTCCTGTACCCAAGAAGGCAAAGATAACTGAACTAAATTACTACCGCCCTGTAGCACTCACTTCTGTCATTATTAAGTGCTTTGAGAGGCTAGTCAAGGATCATATCACCACCACTTTACCGGCCACCCTAGAACCACTTCAGTTTGCATATCGCCCCAACAGGTCCACAGATGATGCAATCGCCATCACACTGCACACTGCCCTATCCCATCGGGACAGAAGGAATACCTATGTAAGAATGCTGTCCATTGACTACAGCTCAGCATTCAACACCATAGTAACCCCCAAGCTCATCATCAAGCTTGAGGCCCTGGGTCTCAACCCCGCCCTGTGCCCTGGGTCCTGGACTTTCTGACGGCCACCCCCTGGTGGTGAAGGTAGGAAACAACATCTCCACTTTGCTGACCCTACACACGGGGGCCCTACAAGGGTGCGTTCTCAGCCCCCTCCTGTACTCCCCGTTCACCCCCTCCTGTTCACCCCGTTCATGCACGCCTCCAACTCAATCATCAAGTTTGCAGACGACACAACAATAGTGGGCTTGATTACCAACAACGACGAGACAGGTGAGGTAAGTGCACTCGGAGTGTGGTGTCAGGAAAACTACTTCTCACTCAACGTCAACAAAACAAAGGAGATGATCATGGATTTCAGGAAACAGCAGCGGGAGCACCCCCCTATCCACATCGAAGGGACAGCAGTGGAGAAGGTGGAAAGTTTTAAGTTCCTTGGCATACACATCACAGACAAACTGAAATGGTCCACTCAGACAGACAGTGTTGAGAAGAAGGTGCAACAGCGTCTCTTCAACCTCAGGAGGCTGAAGAAATTTGACTTGTCACCCAAAACCCTTACAAACTTTTACAGATGCACAATCGAGTGCATCCTGTCAGGCTGTATCACCACCTGGTACGACAACTGCACTGCCCTCAACCGCAAGGCTTTCCATAGAGTGGTGCGGTCTGCACAACGCATCACCGGGCAAATTACCTGCCCTCCATGACACCTACAGCACCCGATGTCACAGGAAGGCCAAAAAGATCATCAAGGACATCAACCACCCGAGCCACCGCCTTTTCACACCGCTACCATCCAGAAGGCGAGGTCAGTACAGGTGCATCAAAGCTGGGACCGAGAGACTGAAAAACCACCGGGGGCCTCACTGCGGTGAGGGTCCGCGTTCTCCTTTTGGCACATCATGGCCTGCTGAAGGTGAACACGGACAGCTTCCCATGTCTCCACCGCGCGCCTAAACCAGTCGTCCACCGCAGGAACCTCGGTCGGACTCTGATGCCAAGGCGCCAGAACCGGCTGGTACCCCAGTACGCACTGGAAGGGAGAGAGGTTAGAAGTGGCGAAGCGAGTTCTGTGCCATTTCGGCCCAGGGCACGAACGCTGCCCACTCCCCCAGCCGATCCTGGCAATACGACCGTAGAAACCTGCCCACATCCTGGTTCACTCTCTCCACCTGCCCATTACTCTTGGGGTGAAACCCTGAAGTAAGGCTGATCGAGTAAGGCAGTACCTCCCGCTCAAACAGCGCACTGTCCGACCGATCCCAGGATGAACAGAGGAGGGTGAGGTGTGGGCCCAATAGATCAACCGGTCACGGTTCAACCGGTCACGGACGGGACGTACAGACGCCCAGCGGGACACTGGACGGGAGCGGGCTCTGCACGTAACGCCTGCTCGATGTCCGTGTCCAGCTCCCACACTGCCGGCAGCATAAGGCAGGAGGCGGGGAGTATGTGAGTGGGATCCATAGACCGCTCCTCTGTGTCATTCAGCCGGGACAATGCGTCTGCCTTCACGTTCTGGGAACACAAAACGGGTGAAAAACATGGCCCACCTGGCCTGGCGAGGGTTCAGCTTCCTCGCTACCCGGATGTACTCCAGATTGCTGTGGTCAGTCCAGATGAGAAAAGGGTGTCTATCCCCCTCAAGCCAATGTCTCCACGCCTTAAAGGCATTGACGACAGCCAACAGCTCCAGTCCCCCACATCATAGTTTCGCTCCGCTGGGCTGAGCATCTTCAAGAAGAAGGCACAGGGGCGGAGCTTCGGTGGCGTACCCGAACGCTGAGAGAGCACAGCTCCTATCCCAGCCTCAGCATCTCCACCATGAACGCCAAAGAGGGATCCAGATGGGCCAGCATGGGAGCCGAGGTAAACAGAGCCCTCAGGTGACTAAAACCCCTGTCCGCATCAGCTGACCACTGCAAGCGCACCGGGCCCCCCTTCAGCAGTGAAGTCAATGGGAGCCGCTACCTGACAAAAACCCCGGATAAACCGGGAGTAGTTGGCAAACACTGAGAACCTCTGCACCTCCTTTACCGTGGTGGGAGTCGGCCAATTACGCACGGCTGAAATGCGGTCACTCTCCATCTCCACCCCTGAGGTGGAAATGCAATACCCCAGGAAGGAGGCGAACTGTTGGTAGAACAGGCATTTCTCAGCCTTGACGTACAGGTCATGCTCCAACAGAAGACCAAGCACCCTGCGCACCAGGGACACATGCTTGGCTCGTGTAGCGGAGTATATCAAAATGTCATCAATATACACCACCACACCCTGCCTGTGCAGGTCCCTGAAAATCCAGTCTACAAAGGCTTGGAAGAATGATGGCGCATTCATCAACCCGTACGGCATGACGAGGTACTCATAGTGCCCTGAGTTGGTACAGAAAGCTGTCTTCCACTTCCCCCTTCTGGATACGCACCAGGTTGTAAGCGCTCCTGAGATCTAGTTTGGTGAAGAAGCTTGCCCCGTGCATTGACTCTATCGCTGTGGCTTTGAGCGGTAGCGGGTAACTATACCTCACCATGATCTGGTTCAGACCCTGATAGTCAATACACAGGCGCAGACCTCCCTCCTTCTTCTATACAACAAATAAACTCGAGAAGGCGTGTGAAGTGGAGGACCGAATGTACCCCCGACGCAGGGATTCGGAGACATATGTTTCCATAGCCTCCGTCTCCGCCTGTGAGAGGGGATACACATCACTCCTGGGAAGTGCGGTGTCTACCAACGGAAACCGCTAAACACCTACCGGAGCTCTCTCGCGACCACCCCGTGAGAGTCCTCTGTGGCCAAGAAACAGTGACAAGCTAACCAGGGTAGGCCCAGCACCACGGGAAATGCAGGAGAGTCAGTAAGGAAGATACTAATCCCCCCCCCCCCCCCCTGCGTCACCATGCCCAAAGGAGCGGTGACATCCCTAATCAACCCTGACCCTAATGGTCAACTATCTAAGGCGTGAACAGGGAAGGGCACATCCACGGGAACAATGGGGATCACTAAACTATGGGCTAACGCTCTATCAATAAAATTCCCAGCCGCGCCTGAATCGACGATCGCTTTATGCTGTGAATGTGGGGAAAACTCAGGGAAAGTGACAAACACAAACATATGTGCAACAGAGGGCTCTGGGTGAGAATGGTGCCGGCTCACCTGGGGTGACGCCAGAGCGCCCTGCCTGCTGCCACGATCCCCAGAGGAACCAACCCGGCACCGACCGGCAGTGTGCCCTCTGCGGCCACAGATGGTGCACGAGCTGAAACCCCCTCCGGTCTCCCTGCGCATTGCCCCTCCCAGTTCCATGGGTATCGGAGAGGGGGTGCGGGAGGATGGAACCACCAGACCCTGATCTGAACGTCCGCGAGTAGCCAGCAGGTTATCCAGCCGGATGGACAGGTCCACCAACTGGTCGAACGTGAGGGTGTTATCTCTGCAGGCCAACTCCCAACGGACGTCCTCGCGCAGACTGCAGCGGTAATGGTCGAACACGGCCCTGTCGCTCCATCCCGCGTCGGCAGCCAGTGTCCTAAACTCCAGGGCAAACTCCTGGGCACTTCACGTCTCCTGCCTCAGATGGAAGAGGCGTTCACCCGCCGCTCTACCCTCAGGCGGGTGGTCGAAGACTGCCTGGAAACTCCTCAAACTGAGGGTGAACTCCTCAAACTGGTCCAACGCCGCATCTCCCTCTCTCCACACGGCGTTGGCCCACTCCAGGGCTTTCCCGGCGAGGCACGAGATGAGGGCGGACAACCTCTCACGGCCCGACGGAGCCGGGTGGACAGCGGCCAGGTATAGGTCCAGTCGTAAAAGGAACCCCTGGCAGTTCACAAACTTTCCGTCGTATTCCTGGGTCAGGGAGAGACGAATCCCACTGGGACCATGAGGAAGAGGGGCGCTCAGGAGAGACCCCGGTTGTGCTGGTGGAGGCGCTGGAAGAACTCCCTATCTCTCCATTGTCTGAACAACGTGGTCCATGGCGGTGCCAAGATGGCGGTGCCAAGATGGTGGCGCCAAGATGGTGGCGCATTGCTGCGTGCTCCTGGACGCTCTCCTCCACCCCTATACCCCGGGGTACCTGCTCCTGCAGAGAAGTCAGGCGCAGGAGATCGAAAACTGATTTCCAACGGTGTCGTTTAATATCCATAATCCACCGTCAACAGAACAATACAATACATGGGTCAAACAAAACCCTGTAAATACCAGCATACCGTGCATAAGCACTATACAAGAAACAATCGCTGACAAGGACATGGGGGGGGAACAGAGGGTTAAATACACAACATGTAATTGATGGAATTGGAACCAGGTGTGATGGAAGAAAGACAGAACCAATGGAAAATGAAAAGTGGACCAGTGATGGCTAGAAGGTTGGTGACTTCGACCGCCTAAAGCCGCCCGAACAAGGAGAGGGACCACCGCGGAAGTTATTATACAATCAAAAGTAATTAAAAGAATGTGTTGAAATATAGAAAGATGTTTATTCATGACAAAAGTTAAACATTACACACACAATGGTAGGATTTAAACCGTTTGAACTTCTAAAGTGGACGGGAGTCGTTTATTGACACACAAACAACCACGGGTTAACGTTCGATCTGATTTGAATCGATCCCCTAATTTTAGAAAGAATATGAAAAAGGTCTGGAATACAGCAGAGTCGATGTGGAAACTAGTGATGCATTGCCACTTATCAAACCAATACATTTTTTGCATTGGTGGAGGTTGCTGGCAGTAGACTGGGCTGTGGGTGAAGCAGGCCAGGTACTGGTGTCAGGCAGGTACTGGTGGCAGCAGACTTGTCACTGGAGGAAGCAGGTTGGACTGTAGTGGCGGCAGACTGGGTGCGGCAGGCAGCGGTAAAGTCATTCAGAAGACTACCATCTGTGGTGAAAAAGACATCAGGATGCAAAACAAGACACGAATAGATGAATATAATTACTCACAATATCTTCATCATATCAAAAACACTGACGCCCAGTTTGTTTCTGACATGTCTTAATGCAGGAGTTCCCAAACTGTTCCACTCAATCCTGGCTTCCACCTCCTGCAGCTGTGCCCTTGATCAAGGCACTTAGCCCCCACATAGAACTACTGTGTTAGTCACATGTTGTCAACACGTGGTCAACCCTCCATCTGGAGAGCTCCTGGGTGTGCAGGCTTTTTCAACATTACAACCAAATACTTTTGTCTTTATAAAAGAGAGAAAAAACCTAATTAGACACAATGAGCAAATGAGAAAACCAAGTCACCTGTCAAAAGGACTATTTGAATCAGTGTTCTGTCATGGCAGCAGAGTTGTCCATCTGTTAAAAAAGTATTTCTCCTCTGCTCACTGTGTCTATTAGTATTTTTCTCTCATCACATGACCATATTGTCGGTATTACTATTCATATTTAATTATTTCCTTTATAATTTCTGCATGATGTGCCTAGGAAGCCTGTTCCGGGCAATATTATATAGCTTAACCTGTCAAGAGCTTGTTTGATTTCATATATTTGTTTTTAATACTGCTTACCCTCAAATAATGTTCATATTAGGTTATATTTACATTTTAGTCCTTTAGCAGACGCTCTTATCCAGAGCGACTAATAATCTTCCATCATTCCCCCTTTCTCCCGGCCCCTCTCCAACCCTGCTATGGGCCTCTGTGAAAACCACCTGGCCTTTCTCCCAGACCCCCTCTGCTACAGCGTCTGTGAAGACCACCACTGCCTCTGCTGTCTATCAGGGCACTGCCAGCTCTGCTAGAGTCTCTATAAATGCTCTTCTCTGCTAAGAGGAACCTCAGTACATAACACACTGTCATTGTTTAACTAATATCATTTTTTTGTTTTAAGGAACTCAGGCCTGCTTTTAACTTACTAATGAAAGTTGTAATAGTAGATTACATAAGCTGCAATTTCGTTTTCCTCTGTCAGTCATTGCAGATCTTAGAGAGCTATTTGTCCAGATCAACTAGCCCATGCCAGCTAATGTTTTTTAGCTAGGTTTTTTTAGCCCATTCATTTTGTTGTAATGTTTGAGTCACTCAAATATCATATGAATACACATAAGAGCATACACTCCCGATTAGACTGATGCTGCTTATCAGTCTTATTGAGAGTTGGGCAAATAGCCTACAATAGAACATCACGCATTCAAGTGTTCGAACTGCAGGAACTTGTAACGCGGCTGCATGGGATTTGTCAGATAGGCCTATGAAGTTTTGAGGCATCCAATGGCAGTGTAGGCGTTAAGGTAACACAAGGAGCCACTTGTGGATTGTGGATTCCACAGCTCTAACACAGTTCCACCTCAGTCACTGCCAAAACAACTGCTATGCGGGTGTCGACCAATGCTTATTGGATTGAATTGAGCCCTAGAACTTTCAGATGGAGTTTTCTCCTCTGTTTGCATGGATGTTGTCATCTGTTTGGATCCTGTTGTGTCAGGATCCAAACAGGGGGTGAGCGTGTGTGTAATGTTTAACATTTGTCATTAATAAACATGTTTCTAGGTCAATCATTCTTCACTTTTAATAACTCAAATATGTGGCTCTCAGAGTAAATTGTCAGACATGTGATGTATTTATAATTACTCTATATATGCAAAAGTATGTGGACACCCCTTCAAATTTGTGGATTAGGCTATTTCAGCCACATTCGTTGCTGACAGGTGTACAAAATTGAGCACACAGCCATGCAATCTCCGTAGACAAACATTGGCAGTAGAATGGCCTTACTGAAGAGCTCAGTGACTTTCAACGTTCCACCGTCATAGAATGTCACCTTTCCAACAAATTTCTGCCCTGCTAGAAATACCCTGATCAATAAGTGCTGTTATTGTGAAGTAGAAACGTCTAGGAGCAACAACAGCTCAGCCGAGAAGTGGTAGGCCACACAAGCTCACAGAACGGGACCTCAGAGTGCTGAAGAGCATAGCACGTAAAAATCGTCTGTCCTCAGTTGCAACACTCACTGCCAAGTTACAAACAGCCTCTGGAAGCAACGTCAGAACAAGAACTCTACGTTGGGAGCTTCAAAGCCTAAGATCACCATGCACAATGCCAAGTGTCGGGTGGATTGGTGTAAAGTTCACCACCATTGGACTCTGGAGTGATCGTCTGGCAATCTAACGTACGAATTTGGGTTTGGCGGATGCCAGGACAACGCTACCTGCCCAAATGCATAGTGCCAACTGTAACGCCGACTGCGAGCCAGCCCTAATTGCCCAACATCAGTGCCCGACCTCCCTCCCCGCAAGATTGTTCCAACATCTAGTGGAAAGCCTTTCCAGAAGAGTGGAGGCTGTTATAGCAGCAAAAGGGGGACCAACTCCATATTAATACCCATGATTCTGCAATGAGATTTTGTGTATGTCAGGTAATATGAAGTCCACAAGAAACCGCAACTGATAACTAATCTTTTTAACATACTAATTGTATAAACAAGGTAATGGGAGTATAGTACATTAATTAACCAATGTCATTAGAACAACATTTCCATATGTTATGTTTATGCTACCATAATCCTTTCATTAACTCAGGTACAGAAGAGCATTAAGGTCAAGTGAAGAGACAAAATAAAATACAAATGGCAATGGGTTGTGGTACTTTTTTTGCATGGTAGTACTTTCAAAAAGTGGCAATATTTTGAAAAGAAAGTGGCAATATTTTGAGATTAAACTCAATGTAATTTCGAGAATGAAATCAAAATGTCGAGAATAAAGTAGTAGTTATATTTTGATAAAAGTAGGCGATTTGGTAAACTGCATGTCTCTCTGGCTCCCTTTGTGCTGTGTGCACCACCATTGAAATGCCTGCAGTTAGATGACTTGGTGAAACGATATTATTATTATTATAAGTAGGCCTTTTAGGATGTGGAAGAGGTTGTGCCACAGATTATTTTTTAGAAGGACAATACGAAAGTGTTCAACCTGGTCTCAGGTAGCTAATTAACAACTTTCAACTACTTTCTACTTTGCAACTACTTAGCATGTTAGCTAACCCTTCCCCTAACCCTAACTTTAACCCTTCACCTAACCCTTTAACCTAACTCCTTGCCCTAAACCCTAGCCTAGCTAACGTTAGCAAGCTAGCTAACTTTCGCAACCTAGCCATCTAGCTAGAATTCGTAACGTAACATATTGTACGTTTTGCACAGTCGTAACATATAATAGGAATTGTAATTCATAACATGTCATATGAAATGGGTGATGGACAAACACAAATTAATACATACTATCCGAAACGTAATTTATCATACTAAAGGGATATCCCAGATTTAGTACAGAATAATACATAATGCTCTTAGACCAGGTTGTTGCGCGTTGTCAGACCCGCAACAGTTGTGTGCAGACATGGTGCCCTTTGAATTCGCTCCAATGTTATCCTCACTCCCCTGCTTATACCACCACCTTGCATAGTATATTGTAGAGAGTAACAGCTAGGCCAGCAGCCTTATATATCGAAACGAAAGGTTAATTTACAAATGAGTGCTTAAAATGGCATGGTGTTTAATGTATGCTACACCTCCAATGAAGTCGTCTCATAGGCCTATGCTTGTTATCTTGTGAATGTAGGTCACGGATTGCGTGGAGAAGGATTCCGCGTCCTGTTGGGCTCAAGAGCATCTCCCAAACCGCTGTCATGGACCTTGCCATGGAGCATTGTGGCAGGGGTTTGGGTAAAGCGCCGTCAGTGACGGTAATTGTACATTCTATTATTGTAACCTAACAGCCAGCACGTCTAGCCAGTAGCCTCTGTAAGGTGAACAAGTGGTAGCATAAGTTAGCGTTATAACTGAAAAAAAAATTGCCTTTAAAGGAGACAATGCCCCTGTTTTGGGAGATAACCGATGCATCCTTCATTCCTCCCACCATTGAAGACAGATAGATGGACGGTGAAAGGAAATATTACGCTAGGCTACCAACCAAGTCATGTCAGATCAGTGATTATTTCTTTATACCCTATGTAGCCAATCATCATTTATTTAATTGGCCTACATTTAGATCAATGATTATTTAAAGAAACGGAGAATGCATCCAGAATATATTCAAACAGCGCCTCAGATTGGCTGGTTTGTGCAAGTAGGAGTGGTCCTTGAGTTGCCTCTCCCCCCACATGCACTTGGGTAAAACCCCAGCTTCATTGTTCATTCCTCCCGCAGCCGTTGGATAGGCCTATAATTTACTTTCATTTTCACACTGTAATGTACGATTAGCCTACAGGTTAGGGTACTCAATCTAGTGTGCCGCTATAGTTTATAATGGGCTGCAAAATAGCGGTGTTGTAGGGAATTTGGAGAGCAGCTTGACATGGGACATACACACACACACAGCCCCCGGTCTCCAGCATGCTACGATAATGATTTGTATTGCGTCTGCTCACGTAGCCTAGCCTATAGTCATTAGAAGGATAGTTTCCGTAAGGGGGAATACTACTGTCAATAAAGCACCATGATTAGGGTCATTATTAGTTTCCATTATGCACATATTTTTTTGAAAGGTGTTCTCCTAGGCTACGCAGCTGAATGTTGTAGCGAATTCGGAGGGCAGACTGACAGGGACTCAATTCTCTTCGCACTCAGTGACAGTGCCAAGAAAGCTTTTTGTTTGTGCTCAAATGCACCATGGCCGTTAGAAGAGTGTATGCCTATCGACTGAAATTACCAGGGGGATACTTGGTCTGTGTGTGTGTGAGAGAGAGTTATTAGATCATTAGATTGATCAACGTGAGTGCGCAGTGACGCCTGTTTGAGCGAGTAGATTAGATCATTAGATTGATGGCCATTTGTTAGTTTTCACCCTACTCTTACATCCCACACACACAACCCGCCCATCTCTGTATGTAATCACTGTTCCTCCTTCTGTAAAGAATCTGTGGCACAACCTTTTCCAGGTCCTAACACTTATACTAATATGATTATTACGTGCTAAAAGAGCAAAACACGCACAGCAACAGGGAGCCAGGGAGACACACACTTAACCAGATGCCCTACATTCATCTTGAAATAAAACTGAGACTTTATTCTCTAAATAAAATGTAAAGTTTATTTTTGAAGTATTGCCACTTTATTCTCTAAATATTGCTACTTTTTTAAAGTACTATCATGCAAAAAAATATAATCCAAGTACCACTACCCATCAATGTTTATGAATTTTTCACTTCACTTGTCCCTAATACTCTTTCATACTTCCGTAATTCAGGTAATCTTAAATTCACCAATGTGAAAAACTATAACCCTTTAGGAGTCCATAGTGGTTGTTTAGAAATGTTACTTCTGGCCAAGGATTCAGACTGGGGACCTTTTGGATCCACTCTTCCCCGACCTCAAACACAGGACAAAACAACATTTTTATGTTTTTTCAGCTCATCATGAGAAAGTATGAATAATAAACACTTATATCATCAAAAATAACCCAAAATGGTTTCCTTGGACCTTTTTTTCTGTATTTGTTTTCTCCCATGTTTCATGAGCTGAAAAAAATTCCACAAATTTGTTAGTGAGCATTTCTCCATTGCCAAGATAATCCATCCACCTGACAGGTGTGGCATATCAAGAAGCTGATTAAGCAGCATGATCATTACAAGGTGTACCTGTGTAATGACAACAATAAAAGGCCATTCTAAATTGTGCAGTTTTGTCACACAACACAATGCCATAGATGTCTCAAGTTTTGAGGGAGCGTGCAATTGGCAAGCTGACTGCAGGAATGTCCACCAGAGCCGTTGCCAGAGAATTGAATGTTAATTTCTCTACCATAAGCCGCCTCCAACATAATTTTGGAGAATTTGTCCAACCGGCCTCACAACTGCAGACCACTGCAGACCACGGCTTCTTCACCTGTTGGATCGTCTGAGACCAGCCACCCAGACAACTGATGAAACTGAGGAGTATTTATCTGTAATAAAGCCCTTTTTTATGGCTCCCCAGTGGGTGTTCCTGGCTCCCAAGTGGGTGGGCCTATACACTCCCAGGCTCACCTATGGCTGCCTTTCTTTATGGGGAAAAACAAATTCTGATTGACAGGTCCTGACTCCCCAGTGGGTGTTCCTGGCTCCCAAGTGGGTGGGCCTATGCCCTCCCAGGCTCACCTATGGCTTCCGTTCTTTATGGGGAAAAACAAATTCTGATCGGCAGGTCCTGGCTCCCCAGTGGGTGTTCCTGGCTCCCAAGTGGGTGGGCCTATGCCCTCCCAGGCTCACCTATGGCTTCCTTTCTTTATGGGGAAAAACAAATTCTGATTGGCAGGTCCTGGCTCCCCAGTGGGTGTTCCTGGCTCCCAAGTGGATGCACCTCTGCCCTGTCATGTAGAATCCATAGATTAGGGCCTAAATCATTTATTTCAATTGACTGATTTCCTTAAATGAACTGTAACTGTCACGACTTCTACCGAAGTCGAAGCCTCTCCTTGTTCGGGCGGTGCTCGGCCGTCGACGTCACCGGTCTTCTAGCCATCATTGATCCATTTTTCATTTTCCATTGGTTTTGTCTTGTCTTCCTACACACCTGGTTTCAATCCCATTCATTACCTGTTGTGTATTTAACCCTCTGTTTCCCCTCATGTCTTTGTCAGAGATTGTTTGTTATTCAGTGTTGTGTTGTATTGGTGCGTGACGGGTCCTTGTACCCACTTTGTTTATTGTTACATTAAGTGTTTGGAGAATGTTTTGTTTATTGTTACATTAAGTGTTTGGAGAATGTTTTGTTTATTGTTACATTAAGTGTTTGGAGAATGTTTTGTTTATTGTTACATTAAGTGTTTGGAGAATGTTTTGTTTATTGTTACATTAAGTGTTTGGAGAATGTTTTGTTTATTGATACATTAAGTGTTTGGAGAATGTTTTGTTTATTGTCATTAAATAACTCCATTACACTCAGTTTGATTCTCCTGCGCCTGTGCCACCTGTACACACGACTGACAGTAACTCAGTAACATATTTGAAATTGTTGCATTTATATTTTTGTTCAGTATATGAAACTACTCAAGGCTCAGGCTTTTGTGGTATAGGTATTTAGGAGCTTTCTGCAAGGCAGGGTTCAAGTATTTGGTGCTACCTCATCTGTTATCACTCACTCTAGTATTGTTGGGTATACAGCAATTACATTCAACAACATACTGTATGATGCAAATAACAATCTGTATCTCATGAAAAAGAGAAAAGACATGTGTTTTTAAGCTGATCTTGTCCTAAAAGGCAAGAAGCAATAAACTGAAATGGAACTCTGAACTGTGGTCAGGCTCCTACCCATATGTTAGTCTGACTGTCTATGGAGTGTCTGTGGACTGTGGACTGTTCATTCACCCTAGCTAGTCACTAGTCATTCAGATGACTCACTCCGTTGGTGTGTTGCCTGTGTTTCAAAAAAATGTGTTTGGCGTGTGAATTCTTTGTTTGTTTTAGCCTAATATACAATTATTTTATTTATTTGTATTGTTTGGGTTAGCGTTTTTATCCACACCATCTTACAAGCTCACGTCGCGGTTAGCCTTTGTGGCAGGGCCCACTCCAACCTGACCCGAGCTGGGATGCCACTGGCCTTCTGGTGTTTTTATATATGGCTGGGACCACTCCAACCTGACCCGAGCTGGGATGCCACTGGCCTTCTGGTGTTTTTATATACGGCTAGGACCACTCCAACCTGACCAGAGCTGGGATGCCACTGGCCTTCTGGTGTTTTTATATATGGCTGGGACCACTCCAACCTGACCCGAGCTGGGATGCCACTGGCCTTCTGGTGTTTTTATATATGGCTGGGACCACTCCAACCTGACCAGAGCTGGGATGCCACTGGCCTACCGGTGTTTTTATATACGGCTAGGACCACTCCAACCTGACCCGAGCTGGGATGCCACTGGCCTACTGGTGTTTTTATATACGGCTGGGCCCACTCCAACCTGACCCGAGCTGGGATGCCACTGGCCTACCGGTGTTTTTATATACGGCTAGGACCACTCCAACCTGACCCGAGCTGGGATGCCACTGGCCTACTGGTGTTTTTATATACGGCTGGGACCACTCCAACCTGACCAGAGCTGGGATGCCACTGACATACTGATGTTTTTATATACGGCTGGGACCACTCCAACCTGACCAGAGCTGGGATGCCACTGACATACTGATGTTTTTATATACGGCTGGGACCACTCCAACCTGACCAGAGCTGGGATGCCACTGACATACTGATGTTTTTATATACGGCTGGGACCACTCCAACCTGACCCGAGCTGGGATGCCACTGGCCTTCTGGTGTTTTTATATACGGCTAGGACCACTCCAACCTGACCAGAGCTGGGATGCCACTGGCCTACCGGTGTTTTTATATACGGCTGGGACCACTCCAACCTGACCCGAGCTGGGATGCCACTGGCCTACCTGTGTTTTTATATACGGCTGGGACCACTCCAACCTGACCCGAGCTGGGATGCCACTGGCCTACCGGTGTTTTTATATATACGGCTGAGACCACTCCAACCTGACCCGAGCTGGGATGCCACTGGCCTACCAGTGTTTTTATATACAGCTGGGCCAAAATGCGATAGGTGCAACATGATTTCTACGCAGAAGTAGGCAGAAAAGGTGAAACTGATCGATGGACAGGGGTACGCCTTTCCTAAATACATCACCATCAAGCAGCTTTAATTCTCCGGTTGTTAGCTCAGCTTTAGCAGAAACAAGACCTGCTATCAAACTTCACCAACCTAGCTGCAGCCCAGCCGAATCACATCACGGCCTTGAGTGACCTCTACATTGATCTGCCCCCCACTCTCTGGCCCCCTCCCATGCTATCGAAGGGGTTCCGAACATTTCAGCCTTCTTGTTGCTCTCAAGGAAAATTACAATAACAAGAATATTTCCTTTTGTGACAATTTGTATTGGAGCAACCAGGGCTTTTTAAAAGAGATGGGATTCACCTTAACCGTAAGGGTTCCAGGATTATTCCCAGCAAACTTTTATAGACTGAAGGACTGGGTCTGTTAGTGCTCCAGTCCTCCCTGTCAAAATGAGCAACAGAGGATATGGAAAGCATGTTATGTCTATTCAAAGGCCAATGTAAGTAGCCTAATTTATGTTCCTGCAACTGCCCTGAATACCTGTCAACCCGGCAGCTAGTGGATACCTCAAGTGCTATAAGCTCTATTGTGAATCCCGAAAATATGGAGACTTCGTCGGTTTTCAAATCACGCAGAGGGCACAAAGGTGGTAACCCCTCCAACCTAAATAATTATCACACTCTCTCGAAATTGTCTTGCCTCAAATTTGTTTTGAACCATTAACACTATCAGCTTAGATCCTTCCTAGCTGCAATATGTATTCTAAGTGTTCACCAGTCTGGTTTCAGGCTGTAGTACCATCTCTGCTACGACCTTGGTGTTAAATGATTTGGTAAAAGGTATGAATAGGAGGAAGCACTGTGTTGCCCTGTTTATTGACTTATCGAAGGCTTTCAATACTGTTGACCACTCTTTTATTGATTCAAAGGTTGTCTGCAATCGGTATGAATCAGCCGTCATGTAATTGTTTTGAAATTGACTTGACAAATGTACTTTTCTGTTTGTGTTAAGTCAGGTCTCCTTGATATTACAAAAGGTTTCACACTGGGATCAATTTTAGGTCCTTCATTTTTTACTGTCTACATAAACAATGTTGGTCTATCTGCAAAATAAACCAACCCTAACCCCTAACCCCTTGTTATTATGGGGTACCGAATTCAGGCTGTAACACAACAAAATGTGGAATAAGTCAAGGGGTAGGAATACTTTCTGAAGGCTCTGTATGTTATTTTCCAAATCACGTAAAAATGTATCTGAGGATTTATGCAATTGGATGATAACCTCATTGATCATGTCCTCGCTAATAAATATCTGGATTGAAGAAAAGCTATCTTTCAAAAAGCATGTTGATGAGTTAGTTAAAGGTCAAATGATGACATTTTTATCTCACTGTTATTATTTTCAATTAAAATTGTCAAAATAAACAAAAATAGCTTCTTAGCAAAGAACAATTTCTCAAGCAACAATTTTGCTAAAACCACCTAGGAGTGGTCTGAGTGGGGAGGGGGAAACTGAAAACTAGCTGTTATTGGCAGAGAGGTTTGGAACTATAATTCTTATTGGGGTATTATCTCAGATCTTCCTGAAATTCCAGGTGGTCTTTTCAAACAGCTCTTACACTAAAAGGGCATTATCATCATTTTTCACAATTTCACAGTATTATTCCAACCTCATAGTGTGGAAATCCCGAAAATATGGAGACTTGGACATTTAAGAAATGAAGTCCTGGCTTTTTTTTAATAGGAATAGGTCATGCCTTTCATTAAATATTCGTGCCGGTTAAAGACTATGGGGATATTGTATATGTGAATGCAGCTGCCACTGTATTGAAGCCATTGGATGCAGTTTATCATAGCGCAAGACACTTTATTATGGGTGATAGGTTCAGTACACATTACTGCATTTTGTATCAGAAAGTAGGCTGGCCCTATTTGAAGTCTCGTAGATCGATGCATTGCACACTTTTTGTTTATAAAGCCCTCCTGCATAAACATCCACCGGAACATACTTTATTGTTAATTAACTTACAAGATACAGTACCCGACCCGGTCTCAGGGATGGCTAACTCTGGAGATCGCTTCCATCTCCACTGAGTTGGGAAGATCTGCCTTTAGTTTTTTTTGCACATTTAAGTGTCCAATGCACTTTAACATCGAATGAATTGGTGCCTCTAGGGCATTTCAGACGCCTGTTGGGGATCTTTTTTACTAAAGAATGTGTCTGTTTTTTATGATTGTTTTGCTTTCCATGTGTGTATAATAATGTGTATTTAATGTGTAAATTTAATGTGTACAGTGCCTTGCAAAAGTATTCATCCCCCTTGGCATTTTTCCTATTTTGTTGCAATACAACCTGACATTTAAATGGATTTATATTTGGATTTCATGTAATGGACATACACAAAATAGTCCAAATTGGTGAAGTGAAATTTAAAAAATTACTTGTTTCCAAATATTAAATAAATAAAAAACGGAAAAGTGGTGCGTGCATATGTATTCACCCCCTTTGCTATGAAGCCCCTAAATAAATCTTGTGCAACCAATTACCTTCAGAAGTCACATAATTAGTTAAATAAAGTCCACCTGTGTAAGGTGCACCACCAAGCAAGTGGCACCATGAAGACCAAGGAGCTCTCCAAACAGGTCAGGGACAAAGTTGTGGAGAAGTACAGATCAGGGTTGGGTTATAAAAAAATATCACCACATGGCACCACAACAAACCTGCCAAGAGCGGGTCGCCTACCAAAACTCACGGACCAGGCAAGGAGGGCATTAATCAGAGAGACAACAAAAGAGACCAAAGATAACCCTGAAGGAGCTGCAAAGCTCCACAGCGGAGATCTGTCCATAGGACCACTTTAAGCCGTACACTCCACAGAGCTGGGATTTACGGAAGAGTGACCAGAAAAAAGCCATTGCTTAAGGAAAAAAATAAGCAAACACATTTGATGTTTGCCAAAAGGCATGAGGGAGACTCCCTAAGCATATGGAAGAAGGTACTCTAGTCAGATGAAACTAAAATTTAGCTTTTTGGCCATCAAGGAAAACGCTATGCCTAGCGCAAACCCAACACCTCTCATCACCCTGAGAACACCATCCCTACAGTGAAGCATGGTGGTGGCAGCAACATGCTCTGGGGATGTTTTTCATCGGCAGGGACTGGGAAACTGGTCAGAATGGAAGGAATGATGGATGGCGCTAAATACAGGGAAATTCTTGAGGGAAACCTGTTTCAGTCTTCCAGATATTTGAGACTGGGACGGAAGTTCACCTTCCAGCAGGACAATGACCCTAAGCATACTGCTAAAGCAACACTCGAGTGGTTTAAGGGGACACATTTAAATGTCTTAGAATGGCCTTGTCAAATCCCAGACCTCAATCCAATTGAAAATCTGTGGTATAACTTAAAGATTGCTGTGCACCAGCGGAACCCATTCAACTTGAAGGAGCTGGAGCAGTTTTGCCTTGAAGAATGGCCAAAAATCCCAGTGGCTAGATGTGCCAAGCTTATAGAGACATACCCCAATTGCTGCAAAAAGTGCCTCTACAAAGTATTGAGTTTGGGGGGGTGAATAGTTATGCACGCTCAAGTTTTCAGTTTTTTTTTGTCTTATTTCTTGTTCGTTTCACATTTTGTTTTATTTTGCATCTTCAAAGTGGTAGGCATGTTGTGTAAATCAAATGATACAATCCCCCCCAAAATCTATTTTATTTCTAGGTTGTAAAAGAAACAAAATAGGAAAAATGCCAAGGGGGGTGAATAATTTCGCAAGCCACTGTATACGGATGTGTAGTTTACCACCACCTCATTTAACTGAAGAACAATGAAGAAAAGACTAGGGAGTACAGTACCATGGTCTAAGAAAGAGGCGACATAAATGAATTGTGCCGAAGGCAGGTGGGGCACGAGAGGAATCACAGACATACGTGATCACTTACAAGTTAAGAACGTGTTGTAAGCTCACTCTACAGCTAGCTACAGCTAGTCAAGGAGAACACTTGTGTGTTTGCGAACAGAGGATATCTTATTTGTGCCCAGTGTGGAAAGGGAGAGTGGAGGAAGATATACTATTTTTGCATTAGCATTATACACTTGAGGGGGGGGGGGGGCTGCTGTATCAGATCATGCTGGATCTTGTGACGAGTCTGTTGACTGCATCTTCTTCTGGTCATCCACCTCATGGTACTCGGGGGACTGATAGGTGTCACACTTTTTCCCCAGCTCCAGCTAACCAACATTATTAAGCTAATTGCATTCCAAGAACTGGAATTGCCCATCACTACGATAGGCTGTTACCATGACGACGTGAACAACATAAATAGTGTCACAATTACTTTGTTTGCAAAACGTAAGAACACAAACTTTTTCTTTAAACTGCAAAGAAAGCAAACCGGTACATGTAACAAACATCCATTGAAGTATAGTCAATGTGTTCACAGAGTTGGATCATGTCCACATACGGTAGCCTGGGAGAGGTCAAATCCAATTTTATTGGTCACAAGGTTAGCAGATGTTATTGCGAGTGTAGCGAAATGCTTGTGGGCAATGTGATTAGTCTAGATAGAACAGCATTTCATGATCCTGGTCTTGGGGACCCACATTTTTGTTTTTGCCAGAGCACTGATTTGATGATTTGATCCACTGTGTAGTGCTAGGGCAAAAAAACAAAACGTACACCCTAGGGAGCCCCAGGACCGAGTTTGGGAAACCTTGTGATTCAGATCTCTCCTGGAGAGTTACCATCTTGGAGCTTTGCTCCAAAGCTAATCTAGTGCATCTGATTCATATTTGGAGTGCTCATCAATGTACTAGCACCTTTTCCCCACTCCCACTCCATTCTAACTGTGGAACAGCTTGTTGCATTGTGGCCACAGACATAATCCATAGGATAGTTTTGGAACTTCTAACCCTGCCAGTTTGACTGTTAAACTCATGGGTACACCAGCGATGGCTACCAGTTTTGACTTGAATTGGAACTGCCATCTATGGATTATATGTCTATGGTTGATTGTGGCTGTCAGTTTGCCTTTTGCAAATTTCTAAATGCAATCGCACAAAACAAGTACAGTTTGGAAAGTAAATGCTGTCATTAATAAATGTGTAATGTTGACATTAGTATTTCTTTACACACAAAAACATGTGATTAATAAAATATTGAATCTGTTGTCTTCACAAAATGAAGGGGATGATGACTTCATTGGTCATTGGGCATCTGATTTCATTGGTCTTCTACTCGTGGCTCAGACACTTCATTCAGGATAAATGGAGCTAACCTTTAGTTAGCCTGTCCCGGTGCAGGTTAATTCTGAAGGATTTGTTGCCATAAAAATTTACCTGGCTAAAAGGTGATCCACTTTCATGGTACCGGTTATCCTGAGTTTAACCTTGCCTGGAAACCCAACATTGAATTGCATTGAATTCTATGTAGAGCAGAAATTAGCGTAGAATTCAACACAATTCAATGTCGGGTTTCCAGGCAAAGTTGAAACCAGAGTTGACCAAAGTTAGCTCGAAAACTCCTTGTAGTGTAGGGCTCAGGACGAAGCCCTCTCTGTTGCCTTCTCCTCTGTCCCTCCGCTACAGCACTGTGCTCCCAGTTCAACCCCAACAAGCTGATTGCTGTGTCTGAATGCATACACACACAAACAACTGCAAATCAACCATACACTAAGACTATCTACAAACAATTAATGAACCAATCAGTAATTAGGAATGTAGCGAGGGGTGATGCAGATCACCTCCTCCAGAACCTTCTCAAAGCGTGCTCGAACCTGGGGGTGTCTCATTGGGGGGAGGTGTACACAATTAACAAACCAATCAGTAATTAGTAATGTAGCGAGGGGTGATGCGGATCACCTCCTCCAGAACCTTCTCAAAGCGGGCTCGAACCTGGGGGTGTCTCATTGGGGGGAGGTGTACACAATTAACAAACCAATCAGTAATTAGTAATGTAGCGAGGGGTGATGCGGATCACCTCTTCCAGAACCTTCTCAAAGCGGGCTCGAACCTGGGGGTGTCTCATTGGGGGGAGGTGCACACATTCTTACACACACACACACACGTACATAGATAAAAGCATGTTTCCAGTAGAACATCATGTTATTACAATATTGAGAAAAGTGTAAATGTACAATATTGTTATTTGTATTCTGTACTTACTTTGATTGGGGTTGTACTGTACTTTCAAATGTGTTGGTGGATAATACTGTCAATTAGCTAGGTAGCTAGATATTCTACTCATCAAGCCCTTTTAAAATAGGAAGTCAACTCGGCTGTTTACAGCTAGCATAAGACAACTAGCTAGGAATCGTAGCTAAGACTTGTACTTGTATTTATTATGGATCCCCACTGCTGCCAAGCCAGCAGCTACTCTTCTTAGGGTAAAGCAAAATTAAGGTCGTTTCTAGAATTTTAAAGACATTACAATACATTCACAGATTTCACAACACACTGTGTGCCCTCAGGCCCCGACTCCACCACTACCACATATCTACAGTACATGTGAACGTATGTGTATAGTGCGTATGTTATCATGTGTGTGTACGCATGTGTCTGTGCCTATATTTGTGTTACTTCACAGTCCCCGCTGTTCCATGAGGTGTATTTTTAAATCAAATTTTACTGCTTGCATTAGTTACTTGATGTGGAATAGATTTCCATGTAGTCATCGCTCTATGTAGTACTGTCCACTTCCCATTATCTGTTCTGGACTTGGGGACTGTGAAGAGACCTCTTGTGGCATGTCTTGTGGGGTATGCATGGTGTCCAGTAGAGCAAACAAACAGCTCGGTGCATTCAATATGCACATTTCATAAATACAGGTAGTGGTGAAGTCAATCTCTTCCACTTTGAGCAAGGAGAGATTGACATACATATTATTCATGTTAGCTCTCTGTGTGCATCCAAGGGCCAGCCGTGCTGCCCTGTTCTGAGCCAATTGCAATTTTCCTGAGTCCCTTTTTGTGGCACCTGACAACACGACTGAACAGTAGTCCAGGTGCGACAAAACTAGGGCCTGTAGGACCTACCTTGTTGATTGTGCTGTTAAGAAGGTAAAGCAACACTTTATTATGGACGTACTTCTCCCCACCTTAGCTACTGTTGCATCAATATGTTTTGACCATGACAGTTTACAATCCAGGGTTACTCCAAGTAGTTTAGTCACCTCAACTTGCTCAATTTCCACATGATTTATTACAAGATTTAATTAAGGTTTAGGGTTTAGTGAAAAATGTGTCCCAAATTCAATACTTTTAGTTTTAGAAATATTTAGGACTAACTTATTCCTTGCCAACCACTCTGAAACTAACGGCAACTCTTTGTTAAGTGTTGCAGTCCTTTCAGTTGCTGTAGTAGCTGACATTTATAGTGTTGAGTGTTGAGCTTTACTCAAAGCCAGTGGCATGTCATTAGTAAAGATCAAAAAAATAAAATAATGGGCCTAAACAGCTGCCCTGGGGAATTCCTGATTCTACCTGGGGAATTATGTTGGAGAGGCTTCCATTAAAGAACACCCTCTGTGTTCTTTTAGACAGGTAGCTCTTCATCCACAATATAGCAGGGGGTGTAAAGCCATAACACATATGTTTTTCCAGCAGCAGACTATGATCGATAATGTCAAAAGCCGCACTGAAGTCTAACACAACAGCCCCCCAAATATTTTTATCAACGATTTCTCTCAGCCAATCATCAGTCATTTGTTTAAGTGCTGTGCTTGTTGAATCTTCTTCCCTATAAGCATGCTGAAAGTTTGTTGTCAATTTGTTTACTGTAAAACAGTATTGTATCTTGTCAAACACTAGTTTACTAAGGGTTGGTTACAGGCTGATTGGTCGGCTACTTGAGCCAGTAAAGGGGGCTTTTGCTTGCCTCCAAACCCGGGGGAATACACTTTCTAGTAAGCTTAAACTCTATTATCCTCAGTAATTTTCCATCCAAGTGGTCAGACCCTGGTGGCTTGTCATTGTTGATAGACAACAATATATTTTTTTGTGTAGTGTCAGAGTTTGTTGCTGGCATGTCATGCCTAAATTTGCTTAACTCGCTTAACTTGCCAAAGAAAAAATAATTAAAGTAGTTGGCAATATCAGTTGGCTTTGTGATGAATAAGCCATCTGATTCAATGAATGATGGAGCTTTTTTGCTTTTTTCCCCAAAAATGTCATTAAAGGTGTTTATGTCATTTATCATTGTTTCATAGTGTATTTTCTTCTTGTTTTTATTCAGTTTGTTCACATGATTTCTCAATTTGCAATATGTTTGCCAATCGGTTGTACAGCCAGACTTATTTGCCATTCCTTGTGCCTCATCCCTCTTAACCATACCATTTTTCAAATCCTCATCAATCTAATTGAACAGTTTTTACAGTCATTTTCTTAATAGGTGCATGCTTATTAGTAACTGGAATATGTGTCAAGTGCAGTGTCTGCTTGCTCCTCATTACACACCGCAGACCAACCAATATTCTTTACGTCAATAGCATAGGAATCACTTCAAAACTCATTGTATGACCTCTTATACACTATATTAGGCCCAGCCTTTGGAACTTTGGTTTTCCTAGATATGGCTACTATATTGTGATCACTACATTCGATGGATCTGGATACTGCTTTCAATCAAATTTCTGCAGAATTAGTAAAAATGTGATCAATACATGTTGTTGATTTAATTCCTGTGCTGTTTGTAAATACCCTGGTAGGTTGACTGATAACCTGAGCCAGGTTGCAGACACTGGTTACAGTTTGAAGCTTTTTCTTGAGTGGGCAGCGTGATGAAAGCCAGTCAATATTTAAATCACCCAGAACATATCTCTCTCTGTTCATATCACATACATTATCAAGCATTTCACACATGTTATCCAGATACTAACTGTTAGCATTTGGTGGTCTATAGCAGCAATGCACCAGAACGGGCATTAGGTGAGGCAAATTAACCTGTAGCCATATTACTTCAAACATATTTAACATGAGATCCTCTCTAAGATTTACATGAATGTGGTTCTGAATATAAAACAGCAACACCTCCACCACTGGCATTTCTATATTTTATGTAAATGTTATAACCTTGTATTGCTACCACTGTATCATCAAAGGTATTATCAGTGATAGTTTCAACAATAGTCAGAAGATGAATGTCATCTGTTACTAGCAAATTATTGATTTCATGTACCTTGTTTCTTTAGCTACATATGTTAACGTGGGCTTTTTTGAGGACTTTTCTTCTGGGAAGCTTACTTATTTTTTATTCCTCTACTGGGAAGCTTAGCAGAAGTAGATATGCTCATGTTATTTATGTTAGTGCAGGGTTAGCTGCACACAGTGGACTTCATCCTAGGGCACACCAGCTCAGAGCTAACATTATAACTCTGGTCCATAGGCACATGAATTACTGCATACAATAGCTGTATGATCAGCAGAGACATGGTTAGAGGTTACATAAATTAGGTTACTTACATTGTGTCTACCAACACCCTTGGAGTAATGTACATTTTCTTATGACAATTCTGCATCACAATGGTAGGGATTAACTGAGCTGGGCTTGGGTCATTGATAAATCATTGCATCAATGCAGCCTTATAATGCTGTGAAAGGATCCAGGAACCCAAATGATCCCATCCTCCTTTTGCAACTGCCTGTTGCTCACGCCCTGATGCCAGGATATGCATATAAATGGTACCATTGGAAAGAAAACACTGACATTTGTAGCAATGTTAAATTAATGTAGGAGAATATAACACAATAGATATGGTAGGAGAAAACCCAAAGAAAAATAACCAGATTTTTTTTTGGAGAGCCCATGCTCTTACAATGGAAAGTATAGGGGCATACTGAATTTTAGCTCCCGGGATGAAATTCCTATATCTTCCACGGGGTGTCAGCAGTCTGTGTTCAAGGTTTCAGGTTTGTAACATCCAAAACGAATAAAAAATGTCAGTTTTAGTACAGGAACACAGTCTTGGAAATGTGTGTATGCTCGCACGATGAAGACAGAACGCACCTGCTAAAATTGGTTTCCTATTGAAAATACTTCTTTCTGTAAGAAATATTATACTTTGATTACATTTTGGGGTATCTGAGGAGTAAATAGAAACATATTTTGACTTGTTGAAACAAAGTTTAGGGGTAGATTTTCAGATGTATTTTTCTGCATGTCGAACGAGTGGATTACTCAAATCGATGGCATTAACTAAACTGACTTTTGGGGATATAAAGAAGGATTTTATCCAACAAAACGATACTACATGTTATAGCTGGGACCCTTTGGATGACGCCTAGCCCATTAATAATAAAAGACCCTGGCTGTGACCCCATTCTCTGAGTTGGGATATGCAAAACACACATTTCCAATTCACACGTGTTTTAATACACACGTGTACACGTGTACACAAATATAAGCACCAACCAAATAATTTATTTATCTATTATAAATATAGCCTATTAAACCTCTTTTCACAGAAACATTTTGCACAAACACAGTCCGCACAAAGTTATGTACTGAATGTGACCCGTTTATTTTTGGATGCAATGTTCTGACATTCACAGAAGTAACGACAACATAACACAATCATCCAAACAAGAAAATGTAGGCTACATTAGTCCTAGCGCTAACTGAGGAAAGATTTATAAAAACACAAGCGGTCATATTTAGATGAGATATCTCTCAGCTGACAGAAACAACTTTTTGAATGAGCTAATAGCAATTACTATTTACAATTCGTTAATAGAAATAATTTAGTAAAACACTTTTAAAAAATCGAAAGTAATCTGACGATGGGTAGTTTGTGCGTGCAAATCAAATTAAGGTCCGGCATCTTCAAATCAAATCAAATTTTATTTGTCACATACACATGGTTAGCAGATGTTAATGTGAGTGTAGCGAAATGCTTGTGCTTCTAGTTCCGACAATGCAGTAATAACCAACGAGTAATCTAACCTAACAATTTCACATAAACTACCTTATACACACAAGTGTAAAGGGATGATGAATATGTACATAAAATATATGAATGAGTGATAGTACAGAACGGCATAGGCAAGATGCAGTAGATGGTATAGAGTACAGTATATACATATGAGATGAGTAATGTAGGGTATATAGGATATATAAACATATAAAAGTGGCAACTACGGTTGCTTTTTTGTGTCAACCAAAGATTGATACATTTTTTATTTCACCTTTATTTAACCAGGTAGGCCAGTTGAGAACAAGTTCTCATTTACAACTGCGACCTGGCCAAGATAAAGTAAAGCAGTGCGAGAAAAACGACAACACAGAGTTACACATAAACCAACGCACAAAAATAACACAATAGAAAAGGCAAATTGAAAAATCTATGTACAGTGTGTGCAAATGTAGAAGAGTAGGGAGGTAGGCAATAAATAGGCTATAGAGGAGAAATAATTACAATTTAGCATTAACACTGGAGTGATAGATGTGCAGATGATAATGTGCAAGTAGAGATACTGAGGTGCAAAAGAGCAAGAGTGTAAGTAATAATATGGGGATGAGGTATTTGGGTGTGCTGTTTACAGATTGGCTGTGTACAGGTACAGTGATCGATCGGTAAGTTGCTCTGACAGCTGATGCTTAAATAAAGAGGGAGATATAAGACTCCAGCTTCAGTGATTTTTGCAATTCGTTCCAGTCATTGGCAGCAGAGAACTGGAAGGAAAGCAACGGGTGGGTGTTGCTATGGTGACCAGTGAGCTGAGATAAGCCGGGGCTTTACCTAGCAAAGACTTATAAATGACCTGGAGCCAGTGGGTTTGGCGACGGATATGTAGTGAGGGCCAGCCAACGAGAGCATACAGGTCGTAGTGGTGGGTATAATATGGGGCTTTGGTAGCACTGTGATAGACTACATCCAGTTTGCTGAGTAGAGTGTTGGGGGCTATTTTGTAAATGACATCAACAAAGTCAAGAATCGGCAGGATAGTCAGTTTTACGAGGGTATGTTTGGCAGCATGAGTAAAGGAGGCTTTGTTACGAAGTAGGAAGCCGATTCTAGATTTGATTTTGGATTGGAGATGCTTAATGTGAGTCTGGAAGGAGAGTTTAGAGTTTAACCAGACACCTAGGTATTTGTAGTTGTCCACATATTCTAGGTCAGAACCGTCCAGAGTAATGATGCTAGTCGGATGGGAGGGTGCGGGCAGAAATCGGTTGAAGAGCATGCACTTAGTTTTACTAGCATTTAAACGTAGTTTGAGGCCATGGAAGGAGTGTTCTATGGCGTTGAAGCTCATTTGGAGGTTTGTTAGCACAGTGTCCAATGAAGGGCCAGATGTATACAGAATGGTGTCGTTTGGGTAGAGGTGGATCAGAGAATCGCCAACAGCAAGAGCAACATCATTGATATATACAGAGAAAAGAGTTGGCCCGAGAGTTGAACCCTGTGGCACCCCCATAGAGACTGCCAGAGGTCGAGACAACAGGCCCTCCGATTTGACACACTGAACTCTATCTGAGAAGTAGTTGGTGAACCAGGCTAGGCAGTCATTTGAGAAACCAAGGCTATTGAGTCTGCCGATAAGAAAGTGGTGACTGACAGAGTCGAAAGCCTTGGCCAGGTCGATGACGACTACTGCACAGTACTGTCTTTTATTGATGGTGTTGATGATATCGTTTAGGACCTTGAGCGTGGCTGAGGTGCACCCATGACCAGCTCGGTAACCAGATTCCATATTGGAGAAGGTACGGTGGGATTCGAAATCGTCGGTGATCTGTTTGTTAACTTGGCTTTCGAAGATTTTAAAGTCAAGGCAGGATGGATATAGGTCTATAACAGTTTAGGTCTAGAGTGTCTCCCCCTTTGAAGAGGCGGATGACCGCGGCAGCTTTCCAATCTTTGGTGATCTCGATACGAAAGAGAGGTTGAATAGGGTAATAATAGGGGTTGCAACAATTTTAGATAATTTTAGAAAGAGAGGGTCCAGATTGTCTAGCCCAGATGACTTGTGAGGATCCAGATTTTGCAGCTCTTTCAGAACATCAGCTGTCTGGATTTGGGTGAAAAGAGTGTGGGGCTTGGGCAAGTTGCTGCAGGGGGTGCTGAGATGTTGGCCAGAGTAGGGTTAGCCAGGTGGAAAGCATGTCCATGCCGTAGAAAAATGCTTTTTGAAATGATCGATTATCATAGATTTATCGGTGGTGACAGTGTTTCCCAGGGCACAGCTGGGGGCTGAAGAGGGTAGAAAACAACGGCGAGAGACTTGTTTCTGGAAAGGTGGATTTATTAAAAGTAGAAGCTCGAATTGTTTGGGCACAGACCTGGATAGTATGACAGGACTCTGTAGGCAATCTCTGCAGTAGATTGCAACTCCGCCCCCTTTGGCAGTTCTATCTTGTTAGAAAATGTTATAGTTAAGGATGGAAATTTCAGGATTTTTAGTGGCCTTCCTAAACCAGGATTCAGACACGGCTAGGACATCCAGGTTGGCGGAGTGTGCTAAAGCAGTGAATAAAACAAACTTAGGGAGGAGACTTCTAATGTGAACATGCATGGAACCAAGGCTTTTACGGTTACAGAAGTCAACAAATGAGAGCGACTGGGGAATGGGAGTGATGCTGAGGGCTGCAGGGCCTGGGTTAACCTCTAAATCATCAGAGGAACAGAGGAGGAGTAGGATAAGGGTACGGCTAAAGGCTAAAAGAACTGGTCGTCTAGTGCATTTGGAACAGAGAGTAAAAGGAGCAGATTTCTGGGCATAATGTACACACAAGGGTATGATATGATGTGAGTACAGTGGAGGGAAGCCAAGGCACTGAGTGATGATGAGAGAGGTTTTGTCTCTAGAGGCACCATTTAGGTCAGGTGAGGTCACCGCATGTGTGGATAAGATTAAGACGAATAAGAAGAATAAAAATAAGAAGGGGAGACAAGATGAGTTTGGTCTGCAGTATGTATGTTGAAGGTGGTGTGGCATCTGCGATCATTCACTTCTGGAGGTTTACTCAAAAGATGAGTGAACCGTTCCTTCACCTCATTTTCTTATATCATCTTTGGACAGACGTTTACGTGACACCCAGAATGCATTGTTTAATGTCAACAAACATGGCACACAAACATCTGGCAAATAGCTTAGCATTAGTTCATCATAATCAGTACAACCCTCAAAAAAGTATTTTACACACATCATTGGTGTCCATTACAATCTATGCAGTAATTGAAATGCATGATTTGTTACCAAACATGTGAATAACACTGTAAATACATTATGCTCCATATATAAAGTGTATTTGGAAAGTATTCAGACCCCTTGACTTTTTTTGCACATTTTGTTACTTTACAGATATATTTTAAAATGGATTAAATAAATGTTTTCCCTCATCCATCTACACACAATACCCCATAATGACCCTTGAAATTGAGCTCAGGTACATTCTGTTTCCATTGATCATCCCTGAGAGGATTCTACAACTTGATTGAAGTCCACCTGTGATAAATTCAATTGACTGGACATGATTTGGAAAGGCACATACCTGTCTATAAAAGGTCCCACAGTTGCCAGTGCATGTCAGAGGAAAAACCAAATCATGAGGTCGAAGGAATTGTCCGTAGAGCTTCGAGGCAGGATTGTATCGAGGCACAGATCTGGGGAAGGGTACCAAAAAATGTCTGCAGTATTGAAGGTCCCCAAGAACATAGTGGCCTCGATCAGTCTCAAATGGAAGAAGTTTGGAACCAGCAACACTCTTCCTAGAGCTGGCCACCTGGCCACACTGAGCAATCAGGGAGAAGGGTCTTGGTCAGGGTGGTGACCAAGAACCTGATGGTCACTGACAGAGCTCCAGAGTTCCTCTGTGGAGATGGGAGAACATTCCAGAAAGACAACAATCTCTGCAGCATTCCACCAATCAGGTCTTTATTGTAGAGTGGACAGACGGAAGCCACTCCTCAGTAAAAGGCACGACAGCCCGCTTGGAGTTTTCCAAAAGGCACCTAAAGACTCTCAGACCACGATAAACAAGATTCTCTGGTCTGATGAAACCAAGAATTAAACGTGATGCTTGGCATTCAGGCCAAAGAGTTAGAGGAAACCTGGCACCATCCCTACGGTGAAGCATGGTGGTGGCAGCATCAATCTATGGGGTTGTTTTTCAGTGGCAGGGACTTGGAGACTAGTCAGGATCGAGGGAAAGAGGAACGGAGCAAATTACAGAGAGATCTTTGATGAAAACCTGCTCCAGAGAGCTCAAGACCTCAGGCTGCGGTTAAGGTTCACCTTTCAACAGGACAACAACCCTAAGGACACAGCCAAGACAACGCAGGAGTGGCTTCGGGACAAGTCTCTGAATGTCCTTGAGTGGACCTACCAGAGCCCAGAAAATAGCTGTGCAGCAATGGTCCCCATCCAACCTGACAGAGCTTGAAAGGATCTGCATAGAATAATGGGAGAAACTCCCCAAATACAGGTCTGCCAAGCTTGTAGCGTCATATCCAAGAAGACTTGAGGCTGTAATCGCTGCCAAAGGTGCTTCAACAAAGTACTCAGTAAAGGGTCTTAATACATATGTAAATATTATTTTCTGTTTTTTCGTTGTAATAGATTTGCAAATAATTCTAGAAACCTGTTTTTGCTTTGTCATTATGGGGTATTGTGTGTAGATTGATGAGGAGAAAAAAAACAATTTAACCAATTTTAGAAAAAGGCTGCAACCTAACAAAATTTGGAAAAAGTCAAGGGGTCTGAATACTTTCCGAATATACTGTACATACGATAAGCTACAATAGAAACGACAACATGATTTACAGAAAATAAGGCACTTACTTGGATATGAATGCACACATGTCCAAAGTTATCATTTGTAAGGAAAACAACAATTAACGCAATGCGAGCGTCAGACACAAAATGTGCCAGGGGGAAAAGTTTGTTCAAGACTGCGCAAATGTCTGCATACTTGATCGGCTCAGCAAAACCTCAAACATCAAATCAAATCAAATTGTATTGGTCACATACACATGTTCAGCAGATGTTAATGTGGTTGTAGCAAATGCAACAGTGCAGTAATATCTAACATTTCACCACAATACACACAATAAAGACAAACCTAAAAGTAAAATAAAATTGTCTGCAATAGTGATATGGACTACTTCTATCTACATTAATGAGCAGGCGGAACACACCTCAATTCAAACTGTTGTTAGAAAATAAAAATAAAACTAAACTAAATTGAAATATAGACTAAGTAATTAGTAGGCAGCCTCTCTTGCTTTGAGGGCAACTGTCTTAACCGGGTTAACTGTCCTGTTGCGTAGCGATCACAGTCCATTCTGACATCACGTGTATAAAAAAAACTGTTTGAGATATTTGTAACTCACGCGTGAAATGGTTAATAGCTGCATATAGAGAGAAAGCCTGCCAACCTATAGGCTGGAGATTTTCTATCAATCTTGTTTTTTAGTCTAGGACTAGGCTTAATCTGTGTCCGGGGAAACCTCCACATAATGTTTAAATGAGTGAAATGAAATGATGACTTACATGAATCCTAATCAGCCCATCCAATGTGAGTACATCTGTTGGTGAAGTACAGTAAATAAATAAAGCTACAGTACTCTAGCAATATTCAAGCTGTTAATGCTGAAAAGCCTTGTTTGTCATGGTTCCACCTGTCACCAGAGGGGGGCAAAGACCGTTCTAGAGACATTAACGACACTTACGTGTGTCCTATTTACTTATTACGATTTCATTTTAAGAGGTGTGTTTTCTGTTGTCCTTTGCTGAAGCTTGAATTGTGTGCCGTGTGCGTTTGTCTCCTGAGTGAGATTTCGAGACAGTGTTTGTTGTTTTCCCAGTGTTACTGTGCTTTTCTCTGCACCTGGGTCCAACCTCACCATGTCACAGCAAGCTTCAGCCAACACCATGGACCCAGGAGAGATCACCCTGATCAAGCATGTTGTAACCCACCTTAAGAGCACTGCTGGAGCGGCAGCAAGAACAACTCTTCCAGATATCAGAAACCCTCCGGGCACTTACCAACTCCCTCCAACCACAGTCAGACCCCAACCCAGGAGGAGCCAATGTTCAAGTCTCATCACCCAGTGCTACAGGCATCGCCATAGTTCCTCCAGGGAACATGCACGGGCAACTCAAGATCCCAGCTCCCGGGCGGTATTACAGACACCCGGGAGGATGCAAAGGATTCTTCACCCAGTTCTCTCTGGTGTTTGAGATAAAGTTCTCCTCGTTCCACACTGATCGGGCCATGATCACCTACATAATCTCTCTACTCTCGGACATGGCACTGATGTGGGCAACGGCGGTGTGGGAACAGCAGCCACCATCCTGCAGCTCCATATTAACCTTCACTGCCGAGCTGGGACGAGTATTCGACCGTTCAGTTGATGGACGAGAAGCAGCCATTTGACTGTTCAACATCCGCCAAGGGGCCAGACCAGTGGCTGACTTTGCCATTGAGTTCTGCACCCTCGCCGCCGAGAGTGAGTGGAATACCTCAAGTCAGGACCTCAAGTCCCTGATAACACTGGCAATCAGGATCGACAACCGCCTCTGAGAATGCGTGAGACAGCGCTTTTTTGACACCACCCAGTATCCCCGTTTCCTGAGCACCCCAAACCCCCCCGAACCCAGCATTGAGGAGCTCATGTCACGCGGAATGATGCTGGAGAGTCGAAGCAGGTACGGGGAGTAACATTTAATAAATAACGACATATAACGAGACAGAAACAGCGTCAGCAAACAGAAAACAAAGACAAAAAAATAAATCAATGCAGCAGCGAGGAACAGGGCTGGGGAACAGACAGATATAGGAGAGGAAATGAACATGTGATAAATGAGTCCAGATGAGTCCAATAATACTGATGCTCTAGTGACGAGGGATGTGGGTGATGGATGGCAGGAGTGCGTGATGCAGGGTAATCTGGCGCCCTCAAGCGCCAGGGGGAGGGAAGAGTGGGAGCAGACGTGACAGTAACCCATCCCCCCTCTTGGTATGCCACCTGGCGTCCCACCTGGGTGAAACGGCCGAGACATGGGAGCAGGGCAAGCCGGTTGGGGCGTGAAAGCCCGACGAACCGGCAGGAGCATGAGAGCCTGGCGAGCAGGCTCAGGCAAGACGCCTGGCGATCCCGCTGAACAGTAGCCCGATGATCCATTGAAGTGTGACGTGGGATAGGAAGCTGCCGAGCCAGGAAAACCTCTCGAGCCAGCCAGGGCGTGGAAGCCCGACAGGCTTGCTTAGGCACCCCCGGTTCCACCGGCGGCTGGATCTACCCCGACGTCACCAACAAAACATAAAACAAAAAACTCCTGGACCAGCGGGGCGAACAAGAACTGACGATCCGGCTGAGGCCGACGTGGGATGGGCGCCATCCGAGCCAACCGGGGCAAGGAAACCTCTCAAGCCAGCTAGGGCATGAAAGCCTGATGAGCTGCCTAGGCTTCCCCGGTTCCATCGGTGGCGACCCAGAGCCGCTGACATCCTTCCAACCAGAACGCCAGTACTCCCCGATGCTTCGTATGTTTTGGCTGCTGCATTCTGTCACCCGGAATGACGCTGGAGAGTCGAAACAGGTACTGTGAGTGACATTTAATAAATAACGACTTATAACGAGACAGGAACAGCGTCAGAAAACAGAAAACAAAGACAAAAAACAATCAATGCAGCAGCGAGGAACAGACAAATATAGCAGAGGAAATTAACATGTGATAAATGAGTCCACTAACGCTGATGCTAGTGACGAGGGAAGGCAGGTGTGGGTGATGGATGGCAGGAGTGTGTGATGCAGGGTAATCTGGCTCCCTCAAGTGCTAGGGGGAGGGAAGAGCAGTGGCAGACGTGACAGCCCATGCAGCTGAGACGCACACATTTGAGCCCGCAGCAGTGTGACAGGCGCATGCGTGAAGGCTGCTGACTCTACTGCGGAGGTCTCGGCCCCCTCTGTGCTACCTGCCCAGAGCTGATGGGAAATGGCAGGGATAGCCAGGACAGGGGGAGACCCTGACGAGCTGTGCATTTACCTCCCGGCTATCCAGTCACGGACAACCGTCAGCACCAGATTCAAGCCTTTGTGGACTCCGGGGCCGCGGATATTTTCATTGATCAAGACTTCGCCAGAGAGTTACAGATCCCCTGCGTGAAATGTCCCATCCCTCTACAGAATCAAGCCCTCGATGGATGCCCCATTGGCTCCGGTCAGGTGGAATATCAGCCCAAGCCCATTCTACTGCAGGTTGGGGTGAGCCACTCTGAGACTTAGTTTTCTGTTGATCACTGCTCCCGAGAACCCCCATATCCTAAGGTACCCCTGGCTAGCACTACATAAGGTCAAGAAACCGCACCCATGCGCCTTTCTCTCCAAGTGGTTCTCGCCAGCAGAACGCTACTACGATGTAGGCAACCGGGGGTTCTTGGCAGGTAAGTGGGCTCCTGAGGGGTGGAGACTCACTAACAGACTTTACATTCTGCGATCAGCCCAGTCCCAAATACAACAAAAGTGACACTCCACTAAATTAACTGGGAATCCAGGGGTTAATCGGACACTGGAGTTCCTGAGGTGGAATTTCTGGTGGCCAGACATGGAGGATGTGAGATCCTTTGTTTCGGCCTGTTCCATCTATGCCTCCAAAAAGTCTTCACTTTGCTCCAACCTCTGCCAATCCCCATCCGGTCCTGGTCTGATCGGTCTGTAGACTTTACCACAGGGTTACCTCCATCTCAAGGGCTCACCACTATCCTGGTGATGGTCAATCGGTTCTCCAAGGCAGCCCATTTCATCGCCTTACCCAAGTTGCCTTCCGCAAAGGAGACTGCTGATCTCATGGCTACCCATGTCTTTCAACTACACATACTTCCCCAGGACATTGTCTCATATCGTGGGCCCCAGTTCGTCGCACGGTACTGTTTCCTGAACAATAGGCCGAAGCGGGGGTGCCATCTGCCGGGGCGTCGAAGTTGCCACACCTGGGTCAGAGCACAATCCTCCTTGCTCTGCTCATGTGCCCAACACCAACACCAAGCAAACCGGCAACAAAGGCCTCTTCGGCTCCTCCGACCGGGTCAACGAGTGTGGCTGTCCACCCGGGATCTTCCCTTAAAGGTGGACTCGTGGAAGCTTGCTACATAGGACTATTCAAGATCCTGAGTCTCATCAACCCGGTCAACTATCGTCTCCAGCTTCCCATGTCTATGAGGGTATGTCCATCCTTCCATGGCTCCCGTCTCAAGCTGGTAAGGACCAGAACCTTCTCTCCCCCCACACCTGTCCCTCTGCGCCCTCAACTTGTCGATGGTTGCCATGGCCTACACCGTCCGGAGTCTGTTGGAGGCTCATTGGGTCCGAAGCACTCTGCACTACCTGGTGGACTGCAAGGGCTATGGCCCTGAGGAGCAGGCATGGGTGCCTGCCCAGGGCATCCTGGATCCGGGACTTGTTCGGGACTTCAACCAACTACGTGGTGGTCTCCCTGGCTCTGCGGCTGGAGACACTTCTAGAAGGGGGGGGGGGGTACTGTCAAGGTTCCACCTGTCACCAGAGGGTGGCAGAGACTGTCCTAGAGACATGAACGACACTGTGTCCAATTTACTCTTCATGATTTCTTTGTTAAAAGAGGTGTGTTTTCTGTTGTCCTTCGCAGAAGCTTGAATTGTGTGCCGTGTGTGTTTGTCTCCTGAGTGAGATTTCGAGACGGTGTTTGTTATTTTCCCAGTGTTAATGTGATCCCTCCATTACCGTTTCTTAGTAAAGTACTATGTTTATCCTTAACCACTGATTCCTCGTCTGGTCTCTTCTCTGCACCTTGGTCCAACCTCAGCATGTCACATTGTTAGGTCAAATGAGCTTTTACATTTCCTGTATTTTTCGGCTTCAGACAAAAGCTAGTATTTGCAAAACAGATTTTCCATCAATTTCAAAATAAGATACCAGAACTGGGTCAAATATGTATGTTGAATAAGTATTGGGTTTGCACTTTTGAGACTTTTCCATTGGTTCAAGCACAGCTGACGTTTTTGACACAGGTCTGTAAGATGCATGTTGTGCAATTGTTTTGTGTAAAATAAAGTTGGACTATGCAGCATTTCGAATTGACCACCTGTTTACCTCAGCCAGTCAAAATAAACAACTAAATTCAGATGTACAAAACGTCCATATTATCTGCTAACCCACTCTAGCTGTCAAGGAGAACAGGCAGACAGATCTAACAAGCTAGTGTCAGATGCAAGGCGGAGCTGTCTAGGCGGCTGGCGCACATTAGAAGTTTCCACATAAAACAAACATAAAACACTAAATAAAATACTCCATTGGGACAATGTGTAGAGTGCTAGTAGCTAACGTGAATCATTTAGCAAGCTGTGTTCTCCCACTCTGCTGCCATCCCACCACATCGCATCTGTCACAGGAAGAGTACATTCCTATGTGAGGGGAGTTAGAAGCTTTATCCTTCCCCTGAGCATGTGTGGGAAATATATTAACCCCCATGCAGGAACAGTGAATACTGCAGATAAACACAAACAAGGGCAGACACACACATGCGCGCGGACACAGGGGCAGGCAGGCAAAGCACACACACACACACTTTTAAATCCTTTTAATTTATTTGTGTGAGCCTAATGGCTCCTCCACCGTTGTCCCCATGCTATCTCTGCTCAGACACATGCTGCTGCTAAGAAAACCCCTAATGCGTACCAAATCATCACATTTAAACCAACAGTGCTTGCCTAGCTCAGCTAGCTGCTGCAGCAATCCCCCTTTCTATTGCATTTTCATATTGAAAATGCTGAACCATCCCAAAATGGAGGAAAAGCATATTAACAGACAGAAAATGGCTGGGAAAGGTATCTATCCTAATGAAGTATTCTATGTCACTATGTGCTGACATATTTAAGCATCACTTGTGTCCTTCCAACCTACCAAAACAAATCAAAAGATAGTTCAGGCCATTTTTCCTGGTTTTTAGAATGATAGCTAAATTGAGCAATTGCTGTATTCTCCTCTGAACTTTTCATTTTCTTCTTGGTCATGGCCAGTTGGTAGGCCTACCAATTGGGAACACGCATTATTAACTGAAATACATATACGGCACTTGATATCATTCCAAACCCCTTTATCCTGCCTGTTTGTGTATAACGAGGATACTTTCACAAGGGTACTTTCCCAATAGCAGCCCACAGAGAAGCCATAACGTGATGGAAATAAGTGTGACGGACTCACTCGCTCTCCACCGAACGCCTTCTCTGACCTTCCCTGTCATTTTGGAGGGCAGAGCGGGTGGCGATGTCCGTTCCTGTTGCTCTCTGCTGTTGCGCCTTGGAAACGATTTTAATCATTCATTTCAGAATGTACACTGTCGGAAAACCCCTGAACTGCCGCCCATTTGATGGGAGAAATAACAACCTTCAAGAAATCCACTTGTCAGATTACACTTACCTCGGCGGCTGCACAGATGGTCAGACTGACTGACAAACAGACGTGAAGACAGATGGATGAGCATAGATGTAAACAGGCAGATAAAGAGACAGACAGAGACTATTTCCATTATCCCTTATTTATATGTTAGGCATGATTTTCATTAATACATGACATCCATAGTGGTGGTGATGCAACACCATAGATTAAACAGTAATCCCGCTGGTTATAGAAATGTATCCTGGGAGGCATGTTAAACACCTATGGGCTCAGCGACCGCGCTGAGGATATGACACAATGACCCGTATCCCAACAGTGCATTCTGGGAGATGTATCCACAGAGCCCACCGGCAGTGGCAGGTGGAGTGTGGCTTCAGACACCTGGTCCACCTAGAGAGGCCTGAGGGCCTGCCACTGGACCACTTCCCCCAGCTCACCTCTCACCCAATCGTAGTGGAGGACTACAAAACCCCCAGCTGGAAATAAGTGCACCAGGCGGTCTTCAGGGACGTTCACGCCAGAGGGGAGGAATGTAATGTGCTTATTTGGTACCACTTTAGCTGAAGCTTACCTACATATAGACGACATAACACATTCATGTTACATTGCATATTGGATTCATAAGCAGTGCATAAACATACTTTTTTTCCCAACCTCAATACGTAACAAACAGCATAAACCTGCAGTTGTGGACATATGCATTTCAGAACTTTGTACTGCTTATGAATGTGTTATAAAACCTTATGTAGTTGGTAAGTACCCTCCATGTAAAGTGGTACAACTATGTATAGGTACTCTTCCCATAAACAAATCAATACATTTCATAATATAATGACATTACCACCCCCCCCCCCCCGTCTGATAAGTAACTGCTCTCTGATGTTGTTCCCAGCCGATGGCTGTCCACTGTAAGGCTGGTGTGGGGAGAACAGATATTTTACTTAGTTGACACAATTGATTTGATCTCAGGCACACACACACACACACACACATTGATTTGATCTCAGGCACACACACACACACACACACACACACACACACACACACACACACACACACACACACACACACACACACACACACACACACACACACACACACACACACACACACACACACACACACACACACACACACACACACACACACACACACACACACACACACACACACACAAAGAGACCTAATAGTATCAAAAGTTTGGAAACCAATGAAGTTATGTTATGACTTTTTTAATGATTACATTTTTTTGTAAAACCTTGCATCAATGTCAAATACATTCTATTATCTAATGTTTTGGTTGACAATACAGTTGGATATTTTCTGATGAATCTTCCAAATTATTCAACCATTCACACTTTGTACCACTGAATCTAGCAGGGTAGAAAATGGCAAGCAATACTGGTAAAAACATTTTTAAGTCTCCCCCTGTATATTTGATTAATGGTTTCTTGAAATTACTCAAATTCTACATTAATTTATTAATGTACAGAAGAAATATTTTAAGAAACATGGACCTTTTATTTTGTATTTTCTTTTCTGGGGATGGACCCATTTGGGCATTTGGGATTGTTTGAGACACTCCAGGATGAAGTTTTCCCTAGGCACAGATGTAGGATCAGCTTCCCCTCCCCCAATCCTACACTTAACCATTAGTGTGAAAATGCAAAAGTGACCCAAGATCAGCATCTACGGGCAACTTCACCCTACTCTGAATGAGCACTCTGACTGAACGCTCATCCTTCATGATCACTGATAAAAAGAAAACTGGATAGGTTTCTGCTATATTGCTTCCACCTGTCATGTCCTACAGTATCAGTGGTCATAGAGGAAAGTACACAAGGAAAGTTAAAACTATTGAGACACAGTCACTGTACAGCTACAGTATGTAAGCAAGGTTTAGTAGGGAGATGAGGGCAGCTCTAGAACGTCCAGATATGCTTGTCATCTCACAACAGAAACACGGGCCCTATTGAGGAGACAGTATGGACGACAGAGGAGAGAGGGCATGGCACAGTGAGGGGCCCCCGGAGGCCCCAGATCGGGGGCACCCCTAAATCACTTGTAGTCAGAATGAGGGTGGAGGGGGGCTCCCACCTGCTACATATGTGAAGTCCACAGAGAATGCTAGACTGATAGAAAGTACTAAAAAACTTTGTCCGTATACAAAAACGAACATTGAAAGTAATATGTCAGTGCCCGAACTTTGTCACGATAAACGCATTACAGAAGATAAACAATGAGTATTAGGGAGGTCAAGCCAAATCAATGATTACAAATGAAATAAAAACATATTATCATCTCTATTTTCTTCATACAGTTCATATTCAACATTGTGGCACTTTGTAACATTCCTTATCATAACGACCTGTTATATGAGCTCCTTTTTTAAAAATCAACTGGACACACACACACACATGGAGATTTGACAAAAGTGTAATTGACATCAACAGAAAAAAAACAACCAAATCATTTCTTGGGGCCTCAAGATACATTGTGATGCTCTGAACAGGTGTGTGTGCATGTGTGGGTGTGCAAAGTCACTGACTGTGAAGTGAACTCAAAGGCAGTCTCAACAGACATGCATTTTGAGTTCTCCTCTTCGAGTCCCTATCGAGATCCATCTCAAAGATCCATCATTCTCACAATCCTTCAACTTGCCCCCTGCAAAAGTCCCTCTTGAAAACTGTTGGCCACGATGAGGTGACGCATCATCTCCAGTCATGTCCACACATCTACATTTCCACAGGAAACATGTCTACCATACTACCAAAGCTGGGGGCCAATGCAATATAGTTTCAGGTTACGTTTACATTACATTAAAGTTCATTCAATCCCTCCAGATCTTCTGGCTGTTTTTGGACCTTCGACCCCAATCACGCCATGGTCTCCTTGCCTGGCAGTCTCCTGTCATTAAATGTGTGCATGTTGATGACCTCCTCAGTTTTGACGATGACTGGTGGCTGCGGCTTCTGCTTGAGCCGCTGCTGGCACTTCAGGGAGCCACGTAGCTCTTCCAGCATGGCACTGCAGAAAGAGCGCTGAAGAGGGGGAAGGAGTGGAGAGGGAGGTTGGGAGCAAAATACAGACAGAACTGGCAACAGTAACTGACAGATATAGTCAGTATACAGTATGTGGTCCATGCAAGAACAACGCTAGAGTTGTCAATATCATGCTCTAACCTACTGGTAAATGGTAAGTTACTAAATATAGTCTAACATTCTCTATGAATTGGGCTTTTAAATTATGTGTCATTTAATGTAGTGAACTTATTGAAATATTGATGTATGTCCATTTTAAAGTGGTTAAAATGCATTAAAATACATTGACGTTCTTTTTTTTTGTTATGGGTCCCCATGCTGCCAAGGCAGCAGCTACTCTTCCTGGGGTCCAGCAAAATTAAGTCAGTTTATAACATTTGTTATGATAAACTAAAGAAAATGTACATTTTCATAAAGTTTTTTACATTTCTAGGTTTACTTTTTGAAAACACTTCATATTAATGGACCAAAATACCAACAAATCTCCAAATCTATAGGTAGATGCAAAAATGTAATTTCCGCCTTTGGTGCCTGGCATTAAAAAAAAAATCAAATATTTGTGGTGTTTTAAGTAGTTAATTACTTTTTTTGCAATGTAGTGGTGTAGCTAACTGGAACTACACACTGCTTTTTGTGTGAAAAAATAACAGAAAACATGGGTGAAGTAGACATTCTGAATTGAAACATAGTGTTTGTGTTTAATGGGATAAATGACATATTCTGTTAACATCTGACTCCAGAACCAGAGTGATCTGTTCTTTCAATGTGTGGTCTATGTCATTTCAGTTTTACATAAGAGTGCTTTAGTGTAGCTTAACTTCTTCCAGTGTGAAGTCATTTGTTATCAGAGAAGCTTTCCCAACACTAATACATGGTTTGGGAAGCATTTACGTCAGGGCTCTCCAACCCCGTTTCTGGAGAGCTCCATCCCCAGTTGTAAATAACCTTTATTTATCACATCACGGACACCTGAAACGGTGTGGTGAAGAAGGCACAGCAGCGCCTCTTCAACATCAGGAGGCAGAAGAAATTTGGCTTGTCACCAAAAACCCTCACAAACGTTTACAGATGCACAATTGAGAGCATCCTGTCGGGTTGTTACACCGCCTGGTACGGCAACTGCACTGCCCTCAACCGCAAGGCTCTCCAGAGGTTGGTATGGTCTGCACAACACATCACCGGGGGTACACTACCTGCCTTCCAGGACACCTACAGCACCCGGTGTCCCAGGAAGGCCAAAAACGATCATCAAGGACATCAACCACCCGAGCCACTGCCTGTTCACCCCGCTACCATCTAGAAGGCGAGGTCAGTACAGGTGCATCAAAGCTGGGACAGAGAGACTGAAAAACAGCTTCTAGCTCAAGGCCATCAGACTGTTAAACAGCCATCACTACGCAGAGAGGCTGCTGCCTATGTACAGACTCAAATCATTGGCCACTTTAATCAATGGATCACTATTCACTTTAAATAATGCTACTTTAATAATGTTTACATATCTTACATTACTCATCTCATATATATATATACACTGTATTTTATAACTTCTTCTTCTTATGCTGCTCAGTCATCGCTCATCCATATATTTATATGTACATATTCTTATTCCATCCCTTTAGATTTGTGTGTATTAGGTAGTTGTTGTGGAATTGTTAGATTACTTGTTAGATATTACTGCACTGTCGGGAACTAGAAGCACAAGCATTTCGCTACACCTGCATTAACATCTGCTAACCATGTGTATGTGACCAATAAAATTTGATTAGAACTAGGCAAGTCAGTTGAGAACAATTTCAGATTTACAATGACGGCCTACTCCGGCCAAACGCGGATGACGCTGGGGTAATTGTGCTCCCAATCACAGCCGGATGTGACACAGCCTGGATTTAAACCAGGGACTGTAGTGACACCTATTGCACTGAGATGCGGTGCCTTAGACCGCTGTGCCACTCGGGAGCCCTGAGCACTTATTAACAAAACACCTACAGGAAGGTAGCTCTCCAGGAACAGGGTTGGAGAGCCCTGATCTACATAGTGTTTCAGCAGACTTTATAAATATTTGACAGTCTCTTTAAGGCTACATAAACCTCACCTTCTCTAGCTCTGCGTTCTGTTTAGACTTGTACAGGACCTCCCCAACGGCCACGAACAAAGACAGGACCAGCCCTGCGGCCAGCACGATGAAGATGCCCCCGATGTTCTGCACCCCCAGAGCGCTGGCCTCCTTATTCTTCTCATCCTCCGGACAGCCGTTTCCCCTCCACCACTTCTCCTTCATCATGTGCAACTTCCCTTCTTCCTGCAGTTGCAGGATCGCTATGGTGATCTTGTCCCGGTACGGAGACCCTGCGGGGTACAAAAAGAATAGAAAATCAGATGATCAAAAACTATATATACTGAACAAAAAAATATAAACTCAGCATGTAAATTGTTGGTCCCATGTTTCATGAGCTGAAATAAAAGATCCCAGAAATTGTCCATATGCACAAAAAGCTTATTTCTCATCCCTTTTAGTCAGCATTTCTCCTTTGCCAAGATAATCCACCCATCTGACAGGTGTGGCATATCATGAAGCTGATTAAACAGCAAGATCGTCACATAGGACAGTAAAAGGCCACTCTAAAATGTGCAGTTTTGTCACACAACACAATGCCACAGTTTTTAAGGAGCGTGAAATTGGCATTTTGTCTACCGTAAACCGTTTACAACATCATTTTAGAGAATTTGGCAGTACGTACCACCAGCCTCACAACCGCAGACTACATGTAACCACGTCAGCCCAGGACCCCCATATTTCGGCTTCTTCACCTGTGGGATCATCCGAGACCAGCCATCCGAGACCAGCTGATGAAACTAAGGAGTATTTCTGTCTGTAATAAAGCCCTTTAGTGGCTAAAACTTATTCTGATTGGCTGGGCCTGACTCCCCAGTGGGCGGACCTGGCTCACACGTGGGTGGGCCCATGCCCTCCCAGAAAACCCAAGACAGCGCCCCTCGTGAAATCCATAGATTAGGGCCTAATGGATTTATTTCAATTGACTGATTTCCATATATGAACATTAACTCAGTAAAAACATTCAAATTGTTTATATTTTTGTTCAGTATAAATAAAACGTCATAGAGTGAATGAATTTGTTTTGAAGTTAATTCATTCAAAGACTATTCATTATTCATGCTTTCATTAGTCATTATTCATGCGATTCTGTCCCGGCACAGAGAGCTTGCAGGGACCAAAAGGACAGGAGATCAGAAAATGTAGAAAGAAAGATACAATTGTTTTGCATCAGATTGGCTTATTAAGTGAATAAATGCATGTTGACATATTTCCCCTTTGGGGATCAATAAAGTATTAATATTATCTTATTTGATTTTATCTTAAGTCAAAGGCATTGTTCAATGGCAATTTGTTTGCATTCAATGGTGCACAGCAAATTTGCAATCATAATTTTAACACCCCACAGTGTTAAATTGAACCCTTTCTTAGAAATGATGTGACCATCTCAAGGAGTGTTAAACTAACACTTTTTAAAGTGTTGATAAACTAACACCTCCAAGAGTGTTGGGTCCCTAACACCGTGGGTGTTGCAAATTCTGATTTAGAGTACATTTAAACTGTATTACAGCTGATGCTATGACACTTTTTCAGTGTTAGGGAATTAAAACCTGAGGTTACAGTAACAACATTTTGTGTGTTGTTGTCACTGTTGCACATAAAGCCTTACTTGTATACTTATTTCCTAGGGTGCCTTTTCAGTACCACCCATGACTACTAACAGAGACATGATTGTTGCATTCATTGGTTTTTAGTCCTGTAACCTTCACCAAGTGAGTGCCTAAGTGAATATTTTACCATAACATTATAATTTTTTTAATGACAATACATTCCTGTTCTTGACAATACCATACCCGGATAGCGTATAGTCTTACCCTAACACAGTGGTCTGAAACTCCTGACTTGCAAAGTGTGATATCATTCCTATTGGAATCCAGACAGTTAGAATATCCAACAATTGGAACTATTATTCACCTGCAATCTGCAGTCAGAATGACTGCCAAGGCAGGGAAGAATGATAAATGAGACTACCTAGTGGCACAGCGGTCTAAGGCACTGCATCTCAGAGCAAGAGGCATCACTACAGTTCCTCGTTCATATCCAGGCTGTATCACATTCAGCTGTGATTGGGAGTCCCATTCAACGGCGCACAATTGGCCCAGCGTTATTATCCAGGTTTGGCGGGGGTAGGCCATCATTGTAAATAAGAACTGTTCTTAACTGACTTGCTTAGTTAAATAAAAGGTAAAATAAAAGAATATATAAAAAAATGTTTTAAAATGAACTGGAAACACAATCTCAATAACGGGTGAAATAAGTTCCGCCATTTACAGATTAGATTAGTTTAGAGAAATGTATGTTATTTATCTTTGTGTAGTAGATAATTTAATCAATCAATGCATGCAGAAACAAAGATATTAAAACAAACTATTCTAAAAAGCAATCTGCAACAAAGCATGCTGGGAAATATGATATTGAGGCCCCTCCCATGTCTTTTCCACTCAGAGTGAAGTCTTTTTCACTCAGTCGAGTAACAACAACGCCACGTGGTGTTGATTCCACTGTGATTCAAATAACACAACATTTATTCACCGCAGGTGACGTCAATTTCAATTCCACTGGTGTTACATTAACGCCACTAGAATCCTTTTACCTCAAAGCCAACATTTTTACACAGACCAATTTGCTGTGTGGGTATGGGGATCAACTTGTTGGCCTCTTTAGTTTATGAGCATAACCTGTCATGCTATTGTGGTGTCCTCATAGAAACACTCCCTTGTAAGTCCACCATCCTTCTATTCATCGCTAATCCTCAGAGTATCTTGGACAGGCTACAGAATTAGCATCTTGTTCTCAAGCGGGCATTACAACACTACAAGGCGTTGGTGACACTGGGCTTTGTGTTCCGGAGGAGCAGAGCTCCTGTTGATTCTGATGAATAATCACTGTGTGTGTGTGTCATAAATGGTGTATGTAAACAGAAGAGCCCGGTAGGGGGTTCACAGTGTGTGTGTGTGTGTGTGTGTCCATATGCGTGTGCCAACTCCCCAAATCCGCAGACAGTGGGAGAACGCTGGAATTAGCGAGAGCGTATTGGGACACAGCGGGAGCCTCAGTGATTGAAGGAAAAGTAATCACTCCGAGGTTACCGAGTAGGACTGCTGCCTCCCTCCCTCTCCTCTCCCTATTCCAGAGCACAACACTTCAACGACCTAGGCAGCTACTACACGCAGTCTCCCTCTGACGCAGCCAATACTCGATTAATGCTTACTGGGGTTTTTATTTATATTTCATGTTAGTGTTTTAGTGTTTTGTTTTTAGTGTTTTTTTTTATATATATATTTTTTTAGTGTTAGTGTTTTTATAATGTGATTATTTAACTTCTTCAGTCTTTTTTCTCAATTTGTTGGTGCTGAGTGGATCGTGTGTGTGATTGTGTGATTGCGAGTACATGTGTGAATGCATACCTGAGTGTGTGTAGCCCCCAGGTAAAAGAGGCACCACAGAGGCTTTTGTTCATAAGACAGTTTGAAGTTAAAGGTTAAGTTTAGGCACTCATTCCGAATGGTGAAGGTAAGGGTTAATGTTTGGGATGGGGCTAAACATTTTTTTTAAACAGCCTCCCTGACTGAGATCAAACACACAACCTTCTGAGTCATGGGCTTGTACCCATCCACCATGCCCGTCACGTGGTGAACTTGAGCCCAAGGTTCCGAAGTCTCCTGATTCTTCTCAGCTTCAAATTATTCATGATGGGGGGGGGGGGGGTTCTTTCCATGACGCAACGCGGAGTGCTTGGACACAGCCCTTAGCCGTGGTATATTTGTCATATACCACATACCCCAGAGGTGCTTAGTGCTATTATAAACTGGTTACCAACTTAAATAGAGAAGTAAAAAAATACATGTTTTGTCATATCCATGGTATACAGTCTGATATACCACTGCTGTCAGCCAATCAGAATTCAGTGCTCAACCACTCAGTTTATAAACATCTTGAGGGTTTTATCCCTACAACAGAGTGCAATGGGGATTTTAGAAAACAACAGCTAACAAACGCTAACCAAGTTACATCAAACTCTGAAATGACAGCTAACATTCCCTTTGAATTTTCTTCTTTTCCTGTTTTACATTGACATTTATATCCATATTAATGATGCTGCTGCATGATTTTGCCTGGTCAGAAAAACGGCTAGAAGACATCCGACACCGTTTGCTTTCTTTGGCAGGGGGAAGATCGAATGAATATTTTGCAACATTGTTGCCGAGGTCTGAGTGGCAAACATCAAGGTTCATACAAACATAGTCACACCCTGATCTGATAAACCTGTCTTTGTGCTGGTCTCCACCTAGCTCCAGGTGTCACCCATCTTCCCCATTATCCCCTGTGTTCTCTGTTTGTCTGTTGCCAGTTCGTTTTGTTTTGTAAAACCTACCAGCGGTTGTTCCCCTGCTCCAGTCTGTTCTTGCTCCTGTTTTCTAGTACTTCCTGGTTTTGACCCTTCTGCCTGCCCTGAGCCTGCCTGCCATTCTATACCTTGACCCACCTCTCTAGATTATTGACCCCTCCCTGCCCTGACCCTGCCTGCAATTCTGGGCCATTTGCACCTTCTCTGGATTACTGACCCCTGCCTGCCTTTGACCTGTCATTTGCCTGCCCCTGTGTTAGAAATAAATGTTTCTTTCTTTGACAATGTCTGCACCCAGAGCGCTTCAATGTAGAGTCGGGCACCTGACGGGCATTTCTCGCTCAGTGTTCCCTAATCATCCAGCTGCAGCCTTCCTCCTTCCCGCTGATGTCCGGGAGGGCTCTCGCCTGGGCTACGGCAGTATGGTAACAACAGTCGGCCGTATGCTTTAATCTGGAGGAGTTCGTTGCAGAGGTAAAGAAGGTTTTTCGATGCTCTATTGCCCGGGAGAGAGGCTGCCCGGAAGCTACTCCAGCTTCGGCAAGGCTCCCGCAGTGTGGCAAACTACGCAGTGGATTTCTGCACGTTGGCAGCTGAGAGTGCCTGGAACCCGGAAGCCCAGTTCGACGTGTTCCTTCACGGATTATCGAAGGTGATTTAAAGACGAGCACGCAGCCCGGAAGCTGCCCCTGGACCTCGACTCCCTCATAGCCTTGACAATCCGGATCGATGGGCGGCTACGGGGACATAGGAGGGAAAGGGAGTCTGTTCCCTGTCGCCAACATTCGTCCTCGATTTCCACCTCGCCTCGGGAGGAATCCCGGAAATCCCCGAACAACACATTTCTAAGTGGATCCAATGTCCCCCGAGTTCTCTCGGAGATGATTCTTCGCTGCCTGGTCCCCGCCAATCCCAACACCTGGAGACAGCCGTTCGTGTGGATAGAGTATACGCGCAACACCCTCCCTTGCTCAGCCACTGGTCTCTCGCCTTTTGAATGTTCTCTGGGATATTAGCCCTGCTCTTCCCGGAGCAAGAGGAAGAGGTCAGCATACCCTCGGCCCAGATGTTCATCTGTCGCTGTCGCCGTACCTGGAAGAGTGCCCAGTCGGCTCTTCTCAAGACTCTCCTGTGAAGATATGAAGGATCAGGTTACAGTAGGTCCGCTCTACAGCACCCTCTCGCTCCCGCAGAAATGGAAGTAAAAAATCTCTTTCTTACAACAGAGAGAGATTTTGTAGTACTGTAACATCCAAGATTGGATAATGAAGCAATATTTCTGTAATCCAAACAGTTAGAATGGTCCATTGGTTCCAATTATGTCAGATCAGTTGTTGTTTTGGGATCTCATTAAGGACAGTATAACAATATAACTGTATCTCTGAATGTGTATATTTCCCATCCAAATGTTGTGGAATTTATAGGATTACATATGAAACTATTTGTGAGAAGATGAAATGTGATCTTGGCCTTCTAAATGAGAAAATGTTTTTTCATGTAAAGTTTATCCAGTCAGTAACCACGCCCACAGACATTATCCCAAACGTAATGGAACACCCTTTTCCCCCAAGTGTTTAAAAGGACCCGCTGAAGAACTCTCGATAGACCAGTTAAGTGCAGCACCAGCTGAATATGTTACAAATGGTTAAGAAAACTACAAGACTAAAGACCAAACAGGCGGGGCGGTGTTGAACAGGATGACACGAATGGTTAGACTCGATGAGACCAGAAAAATGTGGAGCGTGGCTGCACGTTGAAATGGTAGGAATTTAAATCTCTAGAGACCAGTAAATTGCCAGGTTGCTATGGGCGTGTTTAAATGGTTCTAGCTCTACATTAGACCAGCGTGACCGACAGTGTGAGCTGAAAGGTACGGAAATGGTTAGAAACTCTGAAACTCACTCTCAAAGAAGAAGACTACTGCGGGGTAGACCTATGGAGGATCCGTTCTCACAGACACTCCGAAACCTACAACTGCAAAGGGCATGGTGACCTCTGGTGGACAACCAGAGGCTTTCTGTTGAAGTACTCCCAGTAGATGGATCGACTGTTTTCAACAGAGACAGCAAAGCCATACACATGTAAATATGTACATTGCAATTATTTTGAAAGAGTGACCATTCATGTGTATTCGTATTCCAATGAGCATAGGTATCAGCTGTATTTAGTGGAAGTCCTTTGTCTCCCCCTTCTCTCTCGTTTGAATCCGACATTTTGTGTAACAAGCCGTCATATTGGTTTTGTCCACTGGGGACCTTTCATTGCATAGTGTTAGTAACCAATAACTATACCATGTGTAAGCTATCTTGTTTGTGTGTTTATGTAATTCTGTGTGATTATTTAGTTAGTAAATAAATCATTTAGCCAATTTGTAGATCGCTGATTCATCATTTATGTTTGGATTCGTGCAGATATCCAAGGGTTTTTCGACATTCAGAATGAGACTTAAGGTAAATACAAATTAATTAATTGACTGATGTAAGAGATATTTATATCTTTAGAGTTTAGTCAGGAGATAGTAACTCGTTAAATAACCTTTCCCGTGGTGCCCCAGATTACTACTTAATTAACTAGTGTAATAATTGAATGTGGTATGTAATTATTGTATAAAATAAGTCAAACACATTGATGATAGTCAAGACACCACAACCACCTCCAGGAATCGATGACAGGCGGACAGCCACAGGACCCCGGCTCCCCATTATCATCTCGGGCAGAGGGTATGGCTGTCCACTTGGGCTCTGCCCCTCCGGGTAGAGTCCTGCAATCTGTCCCCCCAGTTTATCGGCCCTTTCCCCATCTCCAAGATTCTTAGGTCCTCTGCTGTTCTTCTTCTGTTGCCCCGTACCCATCCCACTTTTCATGTGTCTAGGATTAAACCTATTTCTCACAGCCCTTTGTCTCCCATTCCCCTAAATCCCTGAGCACACTAGATGAATAATCTGTTGATGTGCCCTTGAGCAAGAGCAAGGGACTTAACTGCTCATGTATGTCACTCAGGATAAGAGCATCTGCTAAACAACAAATGTAAAATGTAGGTGGGGGGGCACAACCAAATCTTGCTAAGGTTCCCTAAAAGGAAAGAGGCGCCCCTGTGTGTAATACATAAATAACTTAGCTATTGAAATGCAAGCAACAGGTGATGAGACCAGCAACAGAAAGTATTACAATACAAGAACACAATATTTCCCTAAAGTCAACCATACCAAGATGATTGTAATACAGTCATCAGTACCATTCATATTTTTAACGTACTGGACCTCCTTAGCACAAACAAATAAGAACATGAAACAAATATGATTCACTTTATTTTAAATGATGATGTAATGGTGAATGAATCACATTGTAAATGTGGTAGCTGCAAGCTGTCTTCACATCCCTCTCAGTCCAATCCCCACAGACAGCTATAGTAGAGGGGTTGAGATTACAAGAGAAGAGGGTGTGGGGACTAGGTGGAGGTTCAGATCTGCTGGAGAGTTACACTCCTATAGCTTATCAACCAGTTAGTTATTAGAATCAGGTACACTAGATAAGGGTTGGACAAAACCTACGAGACGGTTACGCTCCAGGAGAGCCCTGTATCTGATCAAGCTGGATCTTGTGTCGAGTCTGTAGGTTCCATATCGATCTGGTCATCCTCAACGTTGTACTCCAGCTCTCGGGGAACTGACTGGTGTCACACTTTTTCCACTACCCCAGCTAACACACCTGATTAAACTAATTGCATTCCGAGGAATAGAGTCCTCTAGAGAATCACCTGAAAAACATAAATGGTGTCACAATTACTTTGTTTGTAAAAGGTAGCATCATTGAAACGTTTTAAAAACCAAGCAATGCTCTCATATCGAACCTACATGCTTGTGGTTGGCAAAGAAAGCAAACAGGCACATGTAACAAACATCCATTGAAGTATAGTCAATGTGTTCACAGAGTTGGATCATGTCCACATACGGTAGCCTGGGAGTCTAAATGTGGATTCTCGAGGGTCACTGCATGAGGAATCATCAATGCTCAGGGTGGGGACCGACAGCCCATGTCAGTTTGTGGACCTATGATCTCATCATTGCAATGTGAAAGGTAGATCTACATTTGCTGCAGCATAGCCTATGCTAATGTACTGTTGAAGTCGGAAGTTTACATACACCTTAGCCAACTACATTTAAACTCAGTTTTTCACAATTCCTGACATTTAAACCAAGTAGAAATTCCCTGTTTTAGGTCAGTTAGGATCGCCACTTTACTTTAATAATGTGAAATGTCAGAATAATAATAGAGAATTATTTATTTCAGTTTTTCTTTCTTTCATCACATTCCCAGTGGGTCAGCAGTTTACATGCATTCAATTAGTATTTGGTAGCATTGCTTTTAAATTGTTTAACTTGGGTCAAACATTTCGGGTAGCCTTCCACAAGCATCCCACAATAGGTTGGGTGAATTTTGGCCCATTCCTCCTGACAGAGCTGGTGTAACTGAGTTAGGTTTGTAGGCCTCCTTGCTCGCATCCGCTTTTTCAGTTCTGCCCACAAATTTTCTATGGGATTGAGGTCAGGGCTTTATGATGGCCACTCCAATACCTTGACTTTGTTGTCCTTAATACGTTTTTTCACAACTTTGGAAGTATGCTTGGGGTCATTGTCCATTTGGAAGACCCATTTGCGACCAAGCTTTAACTTCAAGACGGATGTCTTGAGATGTTGCTTCAATATATCCACATAATTTTCCTGCCTCATGATGCCATCTATTTTGTGAAGTGCACCAGTCCCTCCTGCAGAAAAGCACCCCCACAACATGATGCTGCCACCCCCGTGCTTCACGGTTGGGATGGTGTTCTTCGGCTTGCAAGCCGCCCCCTTTTTCCTCCAAACATAACATTTTGGCCAAACAGTTCTATTTTTGTTTCATCAGACCAGAGGACATTTCTCCAAAAAGTAAGATCGTTGTCCCCATCTGCAATTGAAAACCGTAGTCTGTATTTTTTATGGCGGGTTTGGAGCAGTGGCTTCTTCCATGCTGAGCGACCTTTCAGGTTATGTTGATATAGGACTCGTTTTACTGTGGATATAGATACTTTTGTACCTGTTTCCTTCAGCATCTTCACAGGGTCCTTTGCTGTTGTTCTGGGGTTGATTTGCACTTTTCGCACCAAAGTACGTTCATCTCTAGGAGACAGAATGCGTCTCCTTCCTGAGCGTTATGATGGCCGCTTGATCCCATCGTGTTTATACTTGCATACTATTGTTTCTACAGATGAACGTGGTACCTTCAGGCATTTGGAAATTGCTCGCAAGGATGAACCAGACGTGTGGAGGTCTACAATTTTTTTCTGAGGTCTTGGCTGTTTTCTTTTGATTTTCTCATGATGTCAAGCAAAGAGGCACTGTGTTTGAAGGTAGGCCTTGAAAAACATCCACAGGTACACCTCAAATTGACTCAAAGTATGTCAATTAGCATATCAGAAGCTTCTAAAGCCAGTTTCTGTAATTCTCCAAACTGTTTAAAGGCACAGTCAACTTAGTGTATGTAAACTTCTGACCCACTGGAATTGTGAGGCAGTGAATTATAAGTGAAATAATCTGTCTGTAAACAATTGTTGGAAAAATTACTTGTGTCATGCACAAAGTAGATGTCCTAACCGACTTGCCAAAACTATAGTTTGTTAACAAGAAATATGTGGAGTAGTTGAAAATGAGTTAATGACTCCAACCTAAGTGTATGTAAACTTCCTAAGTGTATGTAAACTCTTATTCACTTTTTTGGTGCCCACTCCTGAAAGAGAGGTTTCATTAGACTCCATTGAACAACAAGATAGGCCGGTCCAGTATATTACCCTCCAGCAGTCTCTAATAATGGTCACATTGTTTGACCATACACTACTGTTATACAGTCTGCTACATTAGCTTGTAACACCGTCCACTACATTAGACTAACTGATAATAAGTCTACATCATCGCATATTACAGTACACTCCCATTGACTTCCATTAGCCCGCTGTGTGCGTCAGTGGGCATGGCCGGTCTGTGTGTGTTCTTACACCAGCTCAGTTTGTACACCCACATCCACCCTCCTAGTAACAGTCTGACTGCAGGAGTAGCCTACCTCTCATTTTTGGTCATCCTATTCCTCTCCTTCTCCTGTGGTTGGTCAAAGATAGACTCCATCTCCTCCATATAGCCAGGGGTGTAGTGGGTCACCTCCTCCAAAACCTTCTCATAGCTGGCTCGAACCTGGGGGTGTCACATTGGTGGGAGATGTACACATTCTTACACACACCCACATACGTAGATAAAGGCAGGTTTCCAGTAGAACATCATGTTATTACAATATTGAGAAAGTGTAAATGTACAACAACAAAAAATGTATTCTGTACTTACTTTGATAGGGGGTTGTACTGTATTTTCAAATGTGTTGATAGATAAAAGGTGGATATCGATATCCTTGATCTAGAAAACTATTACAAAAAACTTCATATCAGATCTAGACTGCTAGAAACAAATACAACTTTCTAATACCAATGTTAATTAGCTATTTATTCATCTCTTCAAGTACTTAAATAAATAGGAAGTCAACCCGGCTGTTTACAACTAACATTAGACAACTAGCTAGGAATCGTAGCTAAGACCTGAATGTCTCTCTGGTGGATGAGAGGTCAAAGCAATGTATATAGCTAGGTCAAAGCAATGTATAATCATAAATAGCTAGCTAGCTGGCTACATAACAGGCTAGTTAACTAACGTCATAACTTTTAGGACCTAGACGTGTTTGCTGACAGGAATTATTGGCTACTAGGAGGAGGAATGTAAAGCTAACTAGCAAGCCTGTAGCTAGTTGTTAACGGTGTGGCATTGCCGAAGAAGACCGAAGGTCGCCAGGGCCGGTTTCCCGATAGCGATGGAATTTAGACTTACCACTGTTTTAACAATGCATCTTTCCTACAACAGCCGGAGATGTAACATGCATTTTCCAAAACACCATGCAGAGAGAATGTTCGCTAAGTGGGTCATTGAGTTTTGTGTCCCTTCCGATAGGATCAAAAGAAAGGAAGCACTGCTCTCAGATTACCATTCTCCATCTAACTTTAGTGGCAATCAGCAGTTGCTACAACCATTTTTGGACTTATAAATTAATGATATGCACCCATTGATTCTCGAAGAATATAACTTATAGATGCGGTAGCTGTCGTACCCTATCAGAACCCAACATATGTAAACAAACACTATATAGACTCAAAATATGGTTAAAACTATAATTTTGTTATCATGGATAACTTGCATCCATAGCAAGGTTACATTTCTCCAGCCACATACCTCCGTTGAATCAGGGGTGGGGTTGAATCAGGGGTGGGGTGACGGCTTTCTTATTGTTTCTACTCCTTAACATGAGAATTATTCTACAAAACTGATGACGGATCAGCTCCTAGACAGATATAAGCTATGGTTACAAATATTGAGGCAACTTATTCCTATGCTTACCCTATAATAGTCCACTAAATCAAGATTTGGCACATCATTGCACACGTTACACATCATGAAATACACTCAGTTTATTAGGTACACCCATCTAAACTCAGCAAAATAAGAAACGTCCTCTCACTGTCAACTGCGTTTATTTTCAGCAAACTTAACATGTGTAAATATTTGTATGAACATAACAAGATTCAACAACTGAGAGCTGCATTAACCTCTTCAACCTATGGGGGCGCTATGTCATTATTGGATAAAAAAACGTTCCCGTTTTAAGCGCAATATTTTGTCACGAAAAGATGCTCGACTATGCATATAATTGGCAGCTTTGGAAAGAAAACACTCTGACGTTTTCAAAACTGCAAAGATATTATCTGTGGGTGCCCCAGAAATGATGCTACAGGCGAAACCAAGATGTAATCTCAAACAGGAAATGTGCTGAATTTCTGAAGCTCTGTTTTACTATCGTCTCCTTATATGGCTGTGAATGTGCTGTGAACGAGCTTATGCTCTCTGCCGTTCGTCCAAGATGTCTGCAGCATTGTGAACTATTTGTAGGCATATCATTGGAAGATTGGCCATAAGAGACTACATTTGCCAGGGGTCCGTCCTGTGTCCTTTGTCTAAGTTGGTGCGTAATTCCCAGTGGCAATCATTTTACCATGCGATAACAGAGGGAGAAGCACACTTCCATGAACGATACATCATGAAGAGATATGTGAAAAACACCTTGAGGATTGGTTCTAAACAACGTTTGCCATGTTTCAGTCGAAAGTGCAGCGTTTGGATAACTGAATTATCGTTTTTTTTTGGTAGCCAAAAGTGACGCACCAAACGGACCGATTTCTCCTGCACAAAAAATCTTTCAGGAAAAACGGAACATTTGCTATCTAACTGAGAGTCTCCTCATTGAAAACATCCGAAGTTCTTCAAAGGTAAATGATTTATTGAATGTTTTTGCTGGTTTTTGTGAAAATGTTGCCTAATGATGCTAACGCTAAATGCTAATGCTAAATGCTAATGCTAAATGCTAGTTTTGCTATGGTAGAGAAGCATATTTTTGAAAATCTGAGATGACAGTGTTGTTAACAAAAGGCTAAGCATGAGAGCTAGCATATTGATTTCATTTAATTTGCGATTTTCATGAATAGTTAACGTTGCGTTATGGTAATGGGCTTGAGGCTGTAGTCATGATCCCGGATCCGGGTTGGCTCGACGCAAGAAGTTAAGTACTGCAGTGCATCTCCTCCTCATGGAGTGCACCAGATTTGCCAGTTCTTGCTGTGTGATGTTACCCCACTCCTCCACCAAGGCACCTGCAAGTTCCCGGACATTTCTAGGGGGAATGGCCCTAACCCTCACCCTCCGATCCAACAGGTCCCAGATGTGCTCAATGGGATTGAGATCTGGGCTCTTCGCTGGCCATGGCAGAACACTGACATTCCTGTCTTGCAGGAAATCACACACAGAACAAGCAGTATGGCTGGTGGCATTGTCATGCTGGAGGGTCATGTCAGTATGAGCGTGCAGGAAGGGTACCAAATGAGGGAGGAGGTTTTCTTCCCTGTAACGCACAGCGTTGAGATTGCCTGAAATGACAAGCTCAGTCCGATGATATTGTGACACACCGCCACAGACCATGACAGACCCACCACCACCAAATCGATCCCGCTCCATTGTACAGGCCTCAGTGTAACGCTCATTCCTTCGACGATAAACGCAAATCCGACCATCACCCCTGGTGAGACAAAACCGCGACTCGTCAGTGAAGAGCACTTTTTGCCAGTACTGTCTGGTCCAGCGATGGTGAGTTTGTGCCCATAGACAACGTTGTTGCTGGTGATGTCTGGTGAGGACCTGTTTAAAATAGGCCTACAAGCCCTCAGTCCAGCCTTTCTCAGCCTATTGCGGACAGTCTGAGCACTGATGGAGGGATTGTGCGCGTTCCTGGGGTAACTCGGGCAGTTGTTGTTGCCATCCTGTACCTGTCCCGCAGGTGTTATGTTCGGATGTACTGATCCTGTGCAGGTGTTGTTACACATAGTCTACCACTGTGAGGTTGATCAGCTGTCCGTTCTGTCTCCCTGTAGCGCTGTCTTAGGTGTCTCACAGTACGGACATTGCAATTTATTGCCCTGGCCACATCTGCAGTCTTCATGCCTTCTTGCAGCATGCCTAAGGCATGTTCACGCAGATGAGCAGGGATCCTGGGCATCTTTCTTTTGGTGTTTTTCAGAGTCAGTAGAAAGGCCTCTTTAGTGTCCTACATTTTCTTAACTGTGACCTTAATTGCCTACCGTCTGTAAGCTGTCAGTGTCTTAAGGACTGTTCCACAGGTGAATGTTAATCAATTGTTTATGGTTCATTGAACAAGCATGGGAAACAGTGTTTAAACCCTCTACAATGAAGACCTGCGAAGTTATTTGGATTTTTACGAATTATTATTGAAAGACAGTGACCTGAAAAAGGGGTGTTTCTATTTTTGCAGAGTTTAGTACAGGGTTGAATTCTTCAGGGCATGGATTCTACAAGGTGTGGCATTCAAACGTTGCTCAATTGGTATCAAGGGACCTAATGTGTGCCAGGAAAACATTCCCCACACCATTACACCACCTCCACCAACCTGTACTGTTGATACCAGGCAGGATGGGGCAATGGAATCATGCTTCTTACGCCACAATCCTGACTGCCATCAGCATGACGCAACAGGAACCGGGATTTGTTGGACCAGGCAATGTTTTTCTACTCATCAATTGTCCAGTGTTGGTGATTACGGTCCCACTGGAACCGCTTCTTCTGGTCTTTAGCTGATAGGAGTGGAACCTGGTGTGGTTGTCTACTGCAATAGCTCATCCGTGACTAGGACCAACCAGTTTTGTGTTCCGAGATGCCGTTCTGCACGACTATTCCACCCACACAGACAGCATCGTGAAGAAGGCGCAGCAGTGCCTCTTCAACCTCAGGAGGCTGAAGAAATTCGGATTGTCGCCAAAAGCACTCACAAACTTCTAAAGATGCACAATCGAGATCATCCTTTCGGGCTGTATCACCACCTGGTACGGCAACTGCTCCGCCCACAACCGTAAGGCTCTCCAGAGGGTAGTGAGGTCTGCACAACGCATCACCGGGGGCAAACTACCTGCCCTCCAGGACACCTACACCACCCGATGTCACAGGAAGGCCATAAAGATCATCAAGGACAGCAACCACCCGAGCCACTGTCTGTTCACCCCGCTATCATCCAGAAGGCGAGGTCAGTACAGGTGCATCAAGGTCACTTGTTTTGCCCATTCCAACATTCAATCGAACAGTCACTGAATGCATCAATGCCTGTCTGCCTGCTTTGTATAGCAAGCTACGGTCACGTGACTCACTGTCTGCAAAGCTAACCATTTTCGTGAACGGGATGGTGTACCTAATTACAGACAGTAGCATACAAATACCTAAATAAAACTTTTATATGAATATTCAAATATATAGGTCTATGTAGCCTATACTGTATTTATATTTTAATACAGACATCTCGGTCTAAGGCACTGCATCTCAGTGCTAGAGGCATTACTACAGACCCGGGTTCAATTCCAGGCTGTATCCGAACCGGACGTGATTGGGAGTCCCATAGGGTGGTGCACAATTGGCCCTACGTAGTCCTGGTTAGGGTTTGGCCGGGGTAGGCCGTCATTGTAAATATGAATTTGTTATTAACTGACTTGCTTAGTTAAATAAAAGGTTAAATAATAAAGTATTTTTTATTTTATCTTTGCAAAGAAATGAGAAGCTTTGTATTTGTAGTCTGTAGGCAGGTTTCCAATGACCCAGGTTTATTCAACGAAAGCAATGTTGCAAAACAAAATGTTCTAAATGTGTAATGGAAACGGCAGGTGTAGGAGAAATGTTCTAAATGTGTAATGGAAACGGCAGGTGTTAGGAGAAATGTTCTAAATGTGTAATGGAAACGGCAGGTGTTAGGAGAAATGTTCTAAATGTGTAATGGAAACGGCAGGTGTAGGAGAAATGTTCTAAATGTGTAATGGAAACGGCAGGTGTAGGAGAAATGTTCTAAATGTGTAATGGAAACGGCAGGTGTTAGGAGAAATGTTCTAAATGTGTAATGGAAACGGCAGGTGTTAGGAGAAATGTTCTAAATGTGTAATGGAAACGGCAGGTGTAGGAGAAATGTTCTAAATTTGTAATGGAAACGGCAGGTGTAGGAGAAATGTTCTAAATGTGTAATGGAAACGGCAGGTGTAGGAGAAATGTTCTAAATGTGTAATGGAAACGGCAGGTGTAGGAGAAATGTTCTAAATGTGTAATGGAAACGGCAGGTGTTAGGAGAAATGTTCTAAATGTGTAATGGAAACGGCAGGTGTAGGAGAAATGTTCTAAATGTGTAATGGAAACGGCAGGTGTAGGAGAAATGTTCTAAATGTGTAATGGAAACGGCAGGTGTAGGAGAAATGTTCTAAATGTGTAATGGAAACGGCAGGTGTAGGAGAAATGTTCTAAATGTGTAATGGAAACGGCAGGTGTAGGAGAAATGTTCTAAATGTGTAATGGAAACGGCAGGTGTAGGAGAAATGTTCTAAATGTGTAATGGAAACGGCAAGTGTAGGAGAAATGTTCTAAATGTGTAATGGAAACGGCAGGTGTAGGAGAAATGTTCTAAATGTGTAATGGAAACGGCAGGTGTTAGGCGAAATGTTCTAAATGTGTAATGGAAACGGCAGGTGTTAGGAGAAATGTTCTAAATGTGTAATGGAAACGGCAGGTGTAGGAGAAATGTTCTAAATGTGTAATGGAAACGGCAGGTGTAGGAGAAATGTTCTAAATGTGTAATGGAAACGGCAGGTGTAGGAGAAATGTTCTAAATGTGTAATGGAAACGGCAGGTGTAGGAGAAATGTTCTAAATGTGTAATGGAAACGGCAGGTGTTAGGAGAAATGTTCTAAATGTGTAATGGAAACGGCAGGTGTTAGGAGAAATGTTCTAAATGTGTAATGGAAACGGCAGGTGTAGGAGAAATGTTCTAAATTTGTAATGGAAACGGCAGGTGTAGGAGAAATGTTCTAAATGTGTAATGGAAACGGCAGGTGTAGGAGAAATGTTCTAAATGTGTAATGGAAACGGCAGGTGTAGGAGAAATGTTCTAAATGTGTAATGGAAACGGCAGGTGTTAGGAGAAATGTTCTAAATGTGTAATGGAAACGGCAGGTGTTAGGAGAAATGTTCTAAATGTGTAATGGAAACGGCAGGTGTAGGAGAAATGTTCTAAATTTGTAATGGAAACGGCAGGTGTAGGAGAAATGTTCTAAATGTGTAATGGAAACGGCAGGTGTAGGAGAAATGTTCTAAATGTGTAATGGAAACGGCAGGTGTAGGAGAAATGTTCTAAATGTGTAATGGAAACGGCAGGTGTAGGAGAAATGTTCTAAATGTGTAATGGAAACGGCAGGTGTAGGAGAAATGTTCTAAATGTGTAATGGAAACGGCAGGTGTAGGAGAAATGTTCTAAATGTGTAATGGAAACGGCAGGTGTAGGAGAAATGTTCTAAATGTGTAATGGAAACGGCAGGTGTAGGAGAAATGTTCTAAATGTGTAATGGAAACGGCAGGTGTAGGAGAAATGTTCTAAATGTGTAATGGAAACGGCAGGTGTAGGAGAAATGTTCTAAATGTGTAATGGAAACGGCAGGTGTAGGAGAAATGTTCTAAATGTGTAATGGAAACGGCAGGTGTAGGAGAAATGTTCTAAATGTGTAATGGAAACGGCAGTGGTAGGAGAAATGTTCTAAATGTGTCATGGAAACGGCAGGCGTAGGAGAAATGTTCTAAATGTGTAATGGAAACGGCAGGTGTAGGAGAAATGTTCTAAATGTGTCATGGAAACGGCAGGTGTAGGAGAAATGTTCTAAATGTGTAATGGAAACGGCAGGTGTAGGAGAAATGTTCTAAATGTGTAATGGAAACGGCAGGTGTAGGAGAAATGTTCTAAATGTGTAATGGAAACGGCAGGTGTAGGAGAAATGTTCTAAATGTCTAATCTAAAAGGCAGGTGTAGGAGAAATGTTCTAAATGTGTAATGGAAACGGCAGGTGTTACGAGAAATGTTCTAAATGTGTAATCTAAACGGCAGGTGTAGGAGAAATGTTCTAAATGTGTAATCTAAAAGGCAGGTGTAGGAGAAATGTTCTAAATGTGTAATCTAAAAGGCAGGTGTAGGAGAAATGTTCTAAATGTGTAATGGAAACGGCAGGTGTTAGGAGAAATGTTCTAAATGTGTAATCTAAAAGGCAGGTGTAGGAGAAATGTTCTAAATGTGTAATGGAAACGGCAGGTGTAGGAGAAATGTTCTAAATGTGTAATGGAAACGGCAGGTGTAGGAGAAATGTTCTAAATGTGTAATGGAAACGGCAGGTGTAGGAGAAATGTTCTAAATGTGTAATGGAAACGGCAGGTGTAGGAGAAATGTTCTAAATGTGTAATGGAAACGGCAGGTGTAGGAGAAATGTTCTAAATGTGTAATGGAAACGGCAAGTGTAGGAGAAATGTTCTAAATGTGTAATGGAAACGGCAGGTGTAGGAGAAATGTTCTAAATGTGTAATGGAAACGGCAGGTGTAGGAGAAATGTTCTAAATGTGTAATGGAAACGGCAGGTGTAGGAGAAATGTTCTAAATGTGTAATGGAAACGGCAGGTGTTAGGAGAAATGTTCTAAATGTGTAATGGAAACGGCAGGTGTTAGGAGAAATGTTCTAAATGTGTAATGGAAATGGCAGGTGTATTAGAAATGTTCTAAATGTGTAATGGAAACGGCAGGTGTAGGAGAAATGTTCTAAATGTGTAATGGAAACGGCAGTGGTAGGAGAAATGTTCTAAATGTGTCATGGAAACGGCAGGTGTAGGAGAAATGTTCTAAATGTGTAATGGAAACGGCAGGTGTAGGAGAAATGTTCTAAATGTGTAATGGAAACGGCAGGTGTAGGAGAAATGTTCTAAATGTGTAATGGAAACGGCAGGTGTAGGAGAAATGTTCTAAATGTCTAATCTAAACGGCAGGTGTAGGAGAAATGTTCTAAATGTGTAATGGAAACGGCAGGTGTTACGAGAAATGTTCTAAATGTGTAATCTAAACGGCAGGTGTAGGAGAAATGTTCTAAATGTGTAATCTAAAAGGCAGGTGTAGGAGAAATGTTCTAAATGTGTAATCTAAAAGGCAGGTGTAGGAGAAATGTTCTAAATGTGTAATGGAAACGGCAGGTGTTAGGAGAAATGTTCTAAATGTGTAATCTAAAAGGCAGGTGTAGGAGAAATGTTCTAAATGTGTAATGGAAACGGCAGGTGTAGGAGAAATGTTCTAAATGTGTAATGGAAACGGCAGGTGTAGGAGAAATGTTCTAAATGTGTAATGGAAACGGCAGGTGTAGGAGAAATGTTCTAAATGTGTAATGGAAACGGCAGGTGTAGGAGAAATGTTCTAAATGTGTAATGGAAACGGCAGGTGTAGGAGAAATGTTCTAAATGTGTAATGGAAACGGCAAGTGTAGGAGAAATGTTCTAAATGTGTAATGGAAACGGCAGGTGTAGGAGAAATGTTCTAAATGTGTAATGGAAACGGCAGGTGTAGGAGAAATGTTCTAAATGTGTAATGGAAACGGCAGGTGTAGGAGAAATGTTCTAAATGTGTAATGGAAACGGCAGGTGTTAGGAGAAATGTTCTAAATGTGTAATGGAAACGGCAGGTGTTAGGAGAAATGTTCTAAATGTGTAATGGAAATGGCAGGTGTATTAGAAATGTTCTAAATGTGTAATGGAAACGGCAGGTGTAGGAGAAATGTTCTAAATGTGTAATGGAAACGGCAGTGGTAGGAGAAATGTTCTAAATGTGTCATGGAAACGGCAGGCGTAGGAGAAATGTTCTAAATGTGTAATGGAAACGGCAGGTGTAGGAGAAATGTTCTAAATGTGTAATGGAAACGGCAGGTGTAGGAGAAATGTTCTAAATGTGTAATGGAAACGGCAGGTGTAGGAGAATGTTCTAAATGTGTAATGGAAACGGCAGGTGTAGGAGAAATGTTCTAAATGTGTAATCTAAACGGCAGGTGTAGGAGAAATGTTCTAAATGTGTAATGGAAACGGCAGGTGTAGGAGAAATGTTCTAAATGTGTAATGGAAACGGCAGGTGTAGGAGAAATGTTCTAAATGTGTAATGGAAACGGCAGGTGTAGGAGAAATGTTCTAAATGTGTAATGGAAACGGCAGGTGTAGGAGAAATGTTCTAAATGTGTAATGGAAACGGCAGGTGTAGGAGAAATGTTCTAAATGTGTAATGGAAACGGCAGGTGTAGGAGAAATGTTCTAAATGTGTAATGGAAATGGCAGGTGTAGGAGAAATGTTCTAAATGTGTAATGGAAACGGCAGGTGTAGGAGAAATGTTCTAAATGTCTAATCTAAACGGCAGGTGTAGGAGAAATATTCTAAATGTGTAATCTAAAAGGCAGGTGTAGGAGAAATGTTCTAAATGTGTAATGGAAACGGCAGGTGTTACGAGAAATGTTCTAAATGTGTAATCTAAACGGCAGGTGTAGGAGAAATGTTCTAAATGTGTAATCTAAAAGGCAGGTGTAGGAGAAATGTTCTAAATGTGTAATCTAAAAGGCAGGTGTAGGAGAAATGTTCTAAATGTGTAATGGAAACGGCAGGTGTTAGGAGAAATGTTCTAAATGTGTAATCTAAAAGGCAGGTGTAGGAGAAATGTTCTAAATGTGTAATGGAAACGGCAGGTGTTAGGAGAAATGTTCTAAATGTGTAATCTAAACGGCAGGTGTAGGAGAAATGTTCTAAATGTGTAATGGAAACGGCAGGTGTAGGAGAAATGTTCTAAATGTGTAATCTAAACGGCAGGTGTAGGAGAAATGTTCTAAATTTGTCATCTAAACGGCAGGTGTAGGAGAAATGTTCTAAATGTGTAATGGAAACGGGAGGTGTTAGGAGAAATGTTCTAAATGTGTAATCTAAACGGCAGGTGTAGGAGAAATGTTCTAAATGTGTAATGGAAACGGCAGGTGTAGGAGAAATGTTCTAAATGTGTAATGGAAACGGCAGGTGTAGGAGAAATGTTCTAAATGTGTATTCTAAACGGCAGGTGTAGGAGAAATGTTCTAAATGTGTAATGGAAACGGCAGGTGTAGGAGAAATGTTCTAAATGTGTAATGGAAACGGCAGGTGTAGGAGAAATGTTCTAAATGTGTAATGGAAACGGCAGGTGTAGGAGAAATGTTCTAAATGTGTAATGGAAACGGCAGGTGTAGGAGAAATGTTCTAAATGTGTCATGGAAACGGCAGGCGTAGGAGAAATGTTCTAAATGTGTCATGGAAACGGCAGGCGTAGGAGAAATGTTCTAAATGTGTAATGGAAACGGCAGGCGTAGGAGAAATGTTCTAAATGTGTAATGGAAACGGCAGGTGTAGGAGAAATGTTCTAAATGTGTAATCTAAACGGCAGGTGTAGGAGAAATGTTCTAAATTTGTCATCTAAACGGCAGGTGTAGAAAAAATGTTCTAAATGTGTAATGGAAACGGCAGGTGTTAGGAGAAATGTTCTAAATGTGTAATCTAAACGGCAGGTGTAGGAGAAATGTTCTAAATGTGTAATGGAAACGGCAGGTGTAGGAGAAATGTTCTAAATTTGTCATCTAAACGGCAGGTGTAGGAGAAATGTTCTAAATGTGTAATGGAAACGGGAGGTGTTAGGAGAAATGTTCTAAATGTGTAATCTAAACGGCAGGTGTAGGAGAAATGTTCTAAATGTGTAATGGAAACGGCAGGTGTAGGAGAAATGTTCTAAATGTGTAATGGAAACGGCAGGTGTAGGAGAAATGTTCTAAATGTGTATTCTAAACGGCAGGTGTAGGAGAAATGTTCTAAATGTGTAATGGAAACGGCAGGTGTAGGAGAAATGTTCTAAATGTGTAATGGAAACGGCAGGTGTAGGAGAAATGTTCTAAATGTGTAATGGAAACGGCAGGTGTAGGAGAAATGTTCTAAATGTGTAATGGAAACGGCAGGTGTAGGAGAAATGTTCTAAATGTGTCATGGAAACGGCAGGCGTAGGAGAAATGTTCTAAATGTGTCATGGAAACGGCAGGCGTAGGAGAAATGTTCTAAATGTGTAATGGAAACGGCAGGCGTAGGAGAAATTTTCTAAATGTGTAATGGAAACGGCAGGTGTAGGAGAAATGTTCTAAATGTGTAATCTAAACGGCAGGTGTAGGAGAAATGTTCTAAATTTGTCATCTAAACGGCAGGTGTAGGAGAAATTTTCTAAATGTGTAATGGAAACGGCAGGTGTTAGGAGAAATGTTCTAAATGTGTAATCTAAACGGCAGGTGTAGGAGAAATGTTCTAAATGTGTAATGGAAACGGCAGGTGTAGGAGAAATGTTCTAAATGTGTAATGGAAACGGCAGGTGTAGGAGAAATGTTCTAAATGTGTAATGGAAACGGCAGGTGTAGGAGAAATGTTCTAAACGTGTAATGGAAACGGCAGTGGTAGGAGAAATGGTCTAAATGTGTCATGGAAACGGCAGGCGTAGGAGAAATGTTCTAAATGTGTAATGGAAACGGCAGGCGTAGGAGAAATGTTCTAAATGTGTAATGGAAACGGCAGGTGTAGGAGAAATGTTCTAAATGTGTAATGGAAACGGCAGGTGTAGGAGAAATGTTCTAAATGTGTAATGGAAACGGCAGGTGTAGGAGAAATGTTCTAAATGTGTAATCTAAACGGCAGGTGTAGGAGAAATGTTCTAAATGTGTAATGGAAACGGCAGGTGTAGGAGAAATGTTCTAAATGTGTAATGGAAACGGCAGGTGTAGGAGAAATGTTCTAAATGTGTAATGGAAACGGCAGGTGTAGGAGAAATGTTCTAAATGTGTAATGGAAACGGCAGGTGTAGGAGAAATGTTCTAAATGTGTAATCTAAACGGCAGGTGTAGGAGAAATGTTCTAAATGTGTAATGGAAACGGCAGGTGTATGAGAAATGTTCTAAATGTGTAATGGAAATGGCAGGTGTAGGAGAAATGTTCTAAATGTGTAATGGAAACGGCAGGTGTAGGAAAAATGTTCTAAATGTGTAATGGAAACGGCAGGTGTAGGAGAAATGTTCTAAATGTGTAATGGAAACGGCAGGTGTAGGAGAAATGTTCTAAATGTGTAATGGAAACGGCAGGTGTAGGAGAAATGTTCTAAATGTGTAATGGAAATGGCAGGTGTAGGAGAAATGTTCTAAATGTGTAATGGAAACGGCAGGTGTAGGAGAAATGTTCTAAATGTCTAATCTAAACGGCAGGTGTAGGAGAAATGTTCTAAATGTGTAATCTAAAAGGCAGGTGTAGGAGAAATGTTCTAAATGTGTAATGGAAACGGCAGGTGTTACGAGAAATGTTCTAAATGTGTAATCTAAACGGCAGGTGTAGGAGAAATGTTCTAAATGTGTAATCTAAAAGGCAGGTGTAGGAGAAATGTTCTAAATGTGTAATCTAAAAGGCAGGTGTAGGAGAAATTTTCTAAATGTGTAATGGAAACGGCAGGTGTTAGGAGAAATGTTCTAAATGTGTAATCTAAAAGGCAGGTGTAGGAGAAATGTTCTAAATGTGTAATGGAAACGGCAGGTGTTAGGAGAAATGTTCTAAATGTGTAATCTAAACGGCAGGTGTAGGAGAAATGTTCTAAATGTGTAATGGAAACGGCAGGTGTAGGAGAAATGTTCTAAATGTGTAATCTAAACGGCAGGTGTAGGAGAAATGTTCTAAATTTGTCATCTAAACGGCAGGTGTAGGAGAAATGTTCTAAATGTGTAATGGAAACGGGAGGTGTTAGGAGAAATGTTCTAAATGTGTAATCTAAACGGCAGGTGTAGGAGAAATGTTCTAAATGTGTAATGGAAACGGCAGGTGTAGGAGAAATGTTCTAAATGTGTAATGGAAACGGCAGGTGTAGGAGAAATGTTCTAAATGTGTATTCTAAACGGCAGGTGTAGGAGAAATGTTCTAAATGTGTAATGGAAACGGCAGGTGTAGGAGAAATGTTCTAAATGTGTAATGGAAACGGCAGGTGTAGGAGAAATGTTCTAAATGTGTAATGGAAACGGCAGGTGTAGGAGAAATGTTCTAAATGTGTAATGGAAACGGCAGGTGTAGGAGAAATGTTCTAAATGTGTCATGGAAACGGCAGGCGTAGGAGAAATGTTCTAAATGTGTCATGGAAACGGCAGGCGTAGGAGAAATGTTCTAAATGTGTAATGGAAACGGCAGGCGTAGGAGAAATGTTCTAAATGTGTAATGGAAACGGCAGGTGTAGGAGAAATGTTCTAAATGTGTAATCTAAACGGCAGGTGTAGGAGAAATGTTCTAAATTTGTCATCTAAACGGCAGGTGTAGAAAAAATGTTCTAAATGTGTAATGGAAACGGCAGGTGTTAGGAGAAATGTTCTAAATGTTGTAATCTAAACGGCAGGTGTAGGAGAAATGTTCTAAATGTGTAATGGAAACGGCAGGTGTAGGAGAAATGTTCTAAATTTGTCATCTAAACGGCAGGTGTAGGAGAAATGTTCTAAATGTGTAATGGAAACGGGAGGTGTTAGGAGAAATGTTCTAAATGTGTAATCTAAACGGCAGGTGTAGGAGAAATGTTCTAAATGTGTAATGGAAACGGCAGGTGTAGGAGAAATGTTCTAAATGTGTAATGGAAACGGCAGGTGTAGGAGAAATGTTCTAAATGTGTATTCTAAACGGCAGGTGTAGGAGAAATGTTCTAAATGTGTAATGGAAACGGCAGGTGTAGGAGAAATGTTCTAAATGTGTAATGGAAACGGCAGGTGTAGGAGAAATGTTCTAAATGTGTAATGGAAACGGCAGGTGTGGAGAAATGTTCTAAATGTGTAGGAGAAATGTTCTAAATGTGTCATGGAAACGGCAGGCGTAGGAGAAATGTTCTAAATGTGTAATGGAAACGGCAGGCGTAGGAGAAATTTTCTAAATGTGTAATGGAAACGGCAGGTGTAGGAGAAATGTTCTAAATGTGTAATCTAAACGGCAGGTGTAGGAGAAATGTTCTAAATTTGTCATCTAAACGGCAGGTGTAGGAGAAATGTTCTAAATGTGTAATCTAAACGGCAGGTGTAGGAGAAATGTTCTAAATGTGTAATGGAAACGGCAGGTGTAGGAGAAATGTTCTAAATGTGTAATGGAAACGGCAGGTGTAGGAGAAATGTTCTAAATGTGTAATGGAAACGGCAGGTGTAGGAGAAATGTTCTAAACGTGTAATGGAAACGGCAGTGGTAGGAGAAATGGTCTAAATGTGTCATGGAAACGGCAGGCGTAGGAGAAATGTTCTAAATGTGTAATGGAAACGGCAGGCGTAGGAGAAATGTTCTAAATGTGTAATGGAAACGGCAGGTGTAGGAGAAATGTTCTAAATGTGTAATGGAAACAGCAGGTGTAGGAGAAATGTTCTAAATGTGTAATGGAAACGGCAGGTGTAGGAGAAATGTTCTAAATGTGTAATCTAAACGGCAGGTGTAGGAGAAATGTTCTAAATGTGTAATGGAAACGGCAGGTGTAGGAGAAATGTTCTAAATGTGTAATGGAAATGGCAGGTGTAGGAGAAATGTTCTAAATGTGTAATGGAAACAGCAGGTGTAGGAGAAATGTTCTAAATGTGTAATGGAAACGGCAGGTGTTACGAGAAATGTTCTAAATGTGTAATCTAAACGGCAGGTGTAGGAGAAATGTTCTAAATGTGTAATGGAAACGGCAGGTGTAGGAGAAATGTTCTAAATGTGTAATGGAAACGGCAGGTGTTACGAGAAATGTTCTAAATGTGTAATCTAAACGGCAGGTGTAGGAGAAATGTTCTAAATGTGTAATCTAAAAGGCAGGTGTAGGAGAAATGTTCTAAATGTGTAATCCAAAAAGCAGGTGTAGGAGAAATGTTCTAAATGTGTAATGGAAACGGCAGGGGTAGGAGAAATGTTCTAAATGTGTAATGGAAACGGCAGGTGTTAGGAGAAATGTTCTAAATGTGTAATGGAAACGGCAGGTGTAGGAGATATCTTCTAAATGTGTTATCTAAACGGCAGGTGTAGGAGACATGTTCTAAAGATAGACAACATTTGTATCCATTCAACGGTGGGTTTTTTAACACAAAAAAAGGATGGAAATGGTGTTTTCCTAATAATTGTGATTGCTGAATACTTTTGAAGACATCATAATGTCATCACGTAAGCTCCACTCTATATTTAATTCTAAATGCCTACCATAAAACCTTTTCTTTGCAGGACAAAGATTGTCCTGACATTCAAGAATGCTTTAATTGATCCGCCATGTTTTTCTGGTTGCAATTTCCACCATCGGCACGAACTAGCCTAGGCAGCTGATTGTTTATGCTCATGGGCTCTAGATCAGTGGCAATACGTTGGCCCATGAGAATTATTAGAACATGGCAAATATTTGTCAATTATTGCATTCTATCCATGCTGGCTTTCAACGGCTACCTGTGACATGAAACACATGAAAACAGCCCTCCTGGTTGGAGGGCATATATGCTGTTGCCAATGTATTAATGAGCAATTTGCATAAATTGATTATTGAATCTTCAGCCACTACATTCTACGCTGTCATTAAACATTTTTTGTAAACACACCCTACATGATCTATTCCAATGTTATAAGTGTCTACAAAAAAATGTACTGGACAAGTTAATGGAAACATAGCTACTGTCACATTCATTCTGAAGTTTGGTGGAGATCTTGTGTGTTTAAAGTGATGCGGCTGGGCAAAAAAATCTAGCTAACGATGTACTTAGCTGTTTTACGAGTGGTCTGAGGCAGTCGCTAAATAATTCACGTTTTCATTAGCATCTTTAGCATCACTTTAAACACAGACGATCTCCATCAACGATGGTTATGGGAAACAGCTCGAAGATCTAACGACGATGCAACAAAGGTTCTAACAGTGAATTTAGCCTTAAGATGCTTTTGGGAAACCAGGCCTAGCTAGCTAGATAACTAACAAACTAGCTAGGTAGTTAGACAAGTTGTCTGTGACCTAACATTAGCTAGTTAGATAGTTAGCTAGATAGCTAATTTGTTAGCTCATGTGTCCGCTAATATCGGCAATACAACGTCAGTACCCAGCGACAAACAAAGCAACACATTTTTACCTTAAATAATTATTATCTCAATAAAACAGCTAGTTAGCTATTTTAGTTTGGATATTCAACACTGGTACAATAATAAAATCTCTGAAGATGTCCTAATCTTCTTTTTCTATGGTATTATGTTGGTCCGCAACCAACGTTAGAGGTGCATGCCACACAACAGTTACAACAGGTTAAAAATGACCCTCTCCAGAAATAAGTCTCTCATTGTTGCCGTCTGCTATCGACCCCCCTCCGCTCCCAGCTGTGCCCTGGACACCATTTGTGAATTGATCGCTCCCCATCTAGCTTCAGAGTTCGTACTGTTAGGTGACCTAAACTGGGATATGCTCCCCCCCCCCCCCGGCAGTCCTACAATCTAAGCTTGATGCCCTCAATCTCACACAAATCATCAAGGAACTCACCAGGTACAACCCTAAATCCATAAACATGGGCACCCTCATAGACATTATCCTGACCAACTTGCCCTCCAAATACACCTCCGCTGTTTTCAATCAGGATCTCAGCGATCACTGCCTCATTGCCTGTATCCGCGGTCAAACGACCACCCCTCATCACTGTCAAACGCTCCCTAAAACACTTCTGCGAGCAGGCCTTTCTAATCGACCTGGCCCGGGTATCCTGGAAGGATATTGACCTCATCCCGTCAGTCGAGGATGCCTGGTCTTTCTTTAAAAGTAATTTCCTCACCATCTTAGATAAGCATGCCCCGTTCACAAACTGCAGAACTAAGAACAGATATAGTCCTTGGTTCACTCCAGACCTGACTGCCCTTGACCAGCACAAAAACATCCTGTGGCGGACTGCCATAGATTCGAATAGTCCCCACGATATGCAACTGTTCAGGGAAGTCAGGAACCATTACAGTCAGTAAAGCAAAGGCTAGCTTTTTCAAGCAGAAATTATCATCCTGTCGCTCTAACTCCAAAAAGTCCATGGAGAACAAGAGCACCTCCTCCCAGCTGCTGAGGCTAGGTAACACGGTCACCACTGAAAATTTCAACAAGCATTTCTCAACGGCTGGCCATGCCTTCATCCTGGCTACTCCAACCCCGGCCAACAGCTCCGCCTCCCCCGCAGCTACTCGCCCTAGGCTCCCCAGCTTCTCGCTCACCCAAATCCAGACAGCAGATGTTCTGAAAGAGCTGCAAAACCTGGACCCGTACAAATCAGCTGGGCTAGATAATCTGGACCCTCTCTTTCTAAAACTATTATTGCAACCCCTATTACCAGCCTGTTCAACCTCTCTTTCGTATCGTCCGAGATCCCTAAAGATTGGAAAGCTACTGCGGTCATCCCCCTCTTCAAAGGGGGTGACACCCGAGACCCAAACTGTTACAGACCGATATCCATCCTGCCCATCTAAAGTCTTCGAAAGCCAAGTTAATAAACAGATCACTGACCATTTCGAATTCCACCGTACCTTCTCCGCTGTGCAATCACGAGTGCACCTCAGCCACGCTCAAGGTACTAAACGATATCTTAACCGCCATCGTTAAGAAACAATACTGTGCAGCCGTATTCATTGACATGGCCAAGGCTTTCGACTCTGTCAATCACCACATCCTCATCGGCAGACTCGACAGCCTTGGTTTCTCAAATGATTGCCTCGCCTGGTTCACCAACTACTTCTCTGACAGAGTTCAGTGTGTCAAATCAGAGGGTCTGTTGTCCGGGCCTCTGACAGCCTCTATGGGGGTGCCACAGGGTTCAATTCTTGGACCAACTCTCTTCTCTGTATACATCAATGATGTTGCTCTTGCTGATGGAGTCTCTGATCCACCTCTACACATACGACACCATTCTGTATACTTCTGGCCCTTCTTTGGACACTGTGTTAACAACACTCCAGGCGAGCTTCAATGCCATACAACTCTCCTTCCGTGGCCTCCAATTGCTCTTAAATACAAGTAAAACTAAATGCATGCTCTTCAACCGATCGCTGCCTGCACCTGCCCGCCTGTCCAACATCACTACTCTGGACGGCTCTGACTTAGAATATGTGGACAACTACAAATACATAGATGTCTGGTTAGACTGTAAACTCTCCTTCCAGACTCACATCAAACATCTCCAATCCAAAGTTAAATTTAGAATTGGCTTCCTATTTCGCAACAAAGCATCCTTCACTCATGCTGCCAAACATACCCCTGTAAAACTGACCATCCTACCAATTCTCGACGATGTAATTTACAAAATAGCCTCCAATACCCTACTCAATAAATTGGATGCAGTCTATCACAGTGCCATCCGTTTTGTCACCAAAGCCCCATATACTACCCAACACTGCGACCTGTACGATCGTTGGCTGGCCCTCGCTTCATACTCGACGCCAAACCCACTGGCTCCAGGTCATCTACAAGACCCTGCTAGGTAAAGTGCCCCCTTATCTCAGCTCGCTGGTCACAATAGCAGCACCCACCTGTAGCACGCGCTCCAGCAGGTATATTTCTCTGGTCACCCCCAAAACCAATTCTTCCTTTGGCCGCCTCTCCTCCTAGTTCTCTGCTGCCAATGAATGGAACGAACTACAACAATCTCTGAAACTGGAAACATTTATCCCCCTCCCTAGCTTTAAGCACCAGCTGTCAGTGCAGCTCACAGGTCCTGTACATAGCCCAGCTATAATTTAGCCCAAACAACTACCTCTTCCCTACTGTATTTATTTATTTATTTTGTTCCTTTGCAACCCATAATTTCTATATCTACTTTGCACATTCTTCCACTGCAAATCAACCATTCCAGTGTTTTATTTGCTATATTGTATTTACTTCGCCACCATGACCTTTTTTTGCCTTTACCTCCCTTATCTCACCTCATTTGCTCACATTGTATATAGACTTATTTTTCTACTGTATTATTGACTGGCCAGGTCGCAATTGTAAATGAGAACTTGTTCTCAACTTGCCTACCTGGTTACGCACATGACAAATAAACTTTGATTTGAAGTATTTTTACTTAAGTATTTTACACCACTGCAATTTCAAATAGTTAGAATGCATAGTAATAATGTTTGGTGGCAGGACTATTATGCAAATGAATACAAAAAAACTATGTTTTAAGTGAAATATAAGCTTTTGTTTGAAGTCGAAAAAAAGACAGGCAATTCAAAAGCTAATTTGAACTATGCACTAACACGGCTTTCATTATAAGCAGCTTGACTACTGCTAGAGTACTGTAGCTTTACTTCAACAACAGATGGACTCATATTGGATGGGTTGATTAGGATTCAACCTTCTCTCAAACAGCTTAATACATACTCTTAGAGTAGGTTTACACCATCAATGTACCAGTTAATGTAAACATGTCTTTATGTAAGACACACGCAATCTGGGATTCTGTTCAACGTTCCTAAGCTTGATATACCCATTGATTCTTCAAGGATCAATCTGCAGTTCAAACAACAACAAAGCCAACACGGTCCCTCTCCTTGTTCGGGCGGTCCCTCTCCTTGTTCGGGCGGTGTTCGGTGGTCGACGTCACTGATCCATTTTTCATTTTCGATTGGTTGGAACACGTTGTGTATTTAAACCTGTTTACAACTCTTGTCCTTGTCGGAGATTGTTTGATTGTATGTTTATGTATTATGTGTTGGTGCGCAACGGGTTTTGTACCCACTTTTTTATTTATTCTGTAATTTTGGTTTTGGAGTTTCGTTAAGTTTATTAAACCACTCCATTTATACCAAGTTCGATTCTCCTGCTCCTGACTTCCCTGCCACCAACACGCACCCATTACACTGTCTTACCCTATCATAACCCAAAATATAAGGTTGCATTACTCCATTGTTTATAACAAGAACATAAACCATGTATAGCTTCAAAATACTGTATGTACAAATGCTGTCAACTACCTTGTCTCAGTAGGCTTATGTATTAGGCTTGGTCAAATGTCGGGTAAAGGAGCTGTTTTGCAGACACAGATTACACCTAGTCTTGGACCCTAAATAATTTAGATTTTCCATTGATCTGGATTTTTTGTCCAGAATGAGGTTTAATCTGTGTCTGGGAAAACGTCCCCATAACGTTTAAATGAGTGGAGTGGGATTGAAATATGTTTACATTACAAGTACATTATTGGGGTAAACCTACTCTAAAAGCATGTATTCGGCCATTTGATAGAAGGTTTGAATCCTAATCAACACATCCAATGTGAGTACATCTGTTGAAGTACAGTAGATCAGTAAAGCTACAGTACTCGAGCAGTAGTTCAAACTGCTAAAGATGAAAGCCTTGTTAGGTCAAATGAGCTTTTGAATTTCCTGTCTTTTTTCGGCTTCAGACAAAAGCTAATATTTCACTTAAAAAAGCTAATATTTAACCTTTATTAATAGATATATAGAAGAAAAAACATGTCACATTCAATAGGAGATAATTTAGCAATGTGTGCGATGGAATTCCTTTTTTAAATGATTATTTTGTCATTTTACCCAATTTTTCTCATCACTGTAACTCTGCAATGGGGTCGGGAGAGGCGAAGGTTGAGATACGTGTCCTCCAAAACATGACCCACCAAGCCATGCTGCTTCATAATAAACTGCTCGCTTAACCAGGAAGATAGCCGCACCAATGTGTCGAAAGAAAAATCTTTGACTGATGACAGCTTGCAAGCACCCGGCCCGCCACAAGGAGTCGATAGAGCCAAGGAAAGCCCTCTGGCCAAACCCTCCCCTAACCCAGACGGCGCTGGGCCAATTGTGCATCACCCTATGGGATCGAGCCCCAGGGATAGCAGTGGTCTCTGCGGCCCCATCATGAACACAATAATCCCAGTGACACTGGGATTAGAAAACACCAGCAACAGCTTTCCCGCCCGTTTCCCCTGGAGTCCATGAGATCTGACACAGCATATACAGGGCCTTCGGAAAGTATTCAAACCCCTTGATTTTTCCCACATTTTGTTATCAAATCAAATGTATTTATAAAGCCCTTCTTACATCAGACGATGTCGCAAAGTGCTGTACAGAAACCCAGCCTAAAACCCCCAACAGCAAGCAATGCAGGTGTAGAAGCACGGTGGCTAGGAGAAACTCCCTAGAAAAGGCCAGAACCTAGGAAGAAACCTAGAGAGGAACCAAGCTATGAGGGGTGGCCAGTCCTCTTCTGGCTGTGCATGACATCATTTTTGGGAATTTTCAAAGCTGTTTAAAGGCACAGTCAACTTAGTGTATGTAAACTTCTGACCCGCTGGAATTGTGATACAGTGAATTATAAATGAAATAATCTGTCTGTAAACAATTTTTGGAAAAATTACTTGTGTCATGCACAAAGTAGATGTCCTAACCGACTTGCCAAAACTCGAATTTGTTAACAAGAAATTTGTGGAGTGGTTGAAAAACGAGTTTTAATGACTCCAACCTAAGTGTATGTAAACTTCCGACTTCAACTGTATGTGCCTTTCCAAAAAATGTCCAATCAATTGAATTTACCATAGGTGGACACCAATCAAGTTGTAGAAACATCAAGGATGATCAATGGAACCAGGATGCACCTGAGCTCAATTTAGAGTTTCATTGCGAAGCATCTGAATAAAGTATTTCCGTTTTTTTATTTGCAATAAATTCGGAAACATTTCTGCAAAACTGTTTTCCCTTTGTCATTATGGGGTATTGTGTGAAGATTGCTGAGAAAAAAAGCTATATTTAATCCATTTTTAGAATAAGGCGGTAACGTAACAAAATGTGGAAAAAGTCAAGGGGTCTGAATAACTTCCAAAGGCACTGTACATTATGGGCCGTACGTATAAATCGACAGAGTAGGAGTGCTGATCTAGAATTTGGTACCCCCTTTCCATGTGATCTTGTTCATTACTTTCCAAAAGTTAAAACTGATCTTAGATCAGCAATCATACTCTGAGATGCTCCAGGAATACAGAACCAGAACCTCCTCTGTGGTACATAATCTTTATATGCCAGGCAAAAATGTTGCCCCAACACAAAAGGCTGGGTATGTCTGGTGTATTATGATGCACTGTATGTGTAAAGTGGAACAGTTTTTACACATACCAACTGAAATGCCAGAGAAAAAACTGATTAGTGATCCTGTAGCTATCTATGTCAGGCATGGTATTTTCAAATGTCAATCTGTACAATTGTCTTAATGTGTGCGGAAATACTAGATTCAGTGTAAAATTCCTATAAATATTATTGTCCATTTCCATTTCCCCTTCACTTGAACCCTTACCTCCCAAACTCAGTCATAACAATTCATTATTCTACCCTTTCAAGTATGCATACAGTACATTACCCATATCTGTCTCAAACCTCCAAACTCCAACCTTTATCTGCTTGCCTTGATATACATGGTCATTGACAGGTAGAACGTGAAATGGGTGATGGGCGATATGGTCAACATGGGCAATATAGGAGATATGGGTGATAGGAGTTATGGGTGATTCAGGAGATATGAATGGTGTCGACAATAAGCGATATAGGTGATAATAGCGATATGTGCGACATAGACGATACAGACTATAAGGACAATATGCGTTACCCATGGGTGTTCCCACTCCGTAGGCCTTGGAGTCGATGAGGCCCCCTATCTGGGTAAGGTTGCAGTTGCGCTGGGTAACAAACTCAATGGTTGTGGACTCCATGAGGAAAGCGTAGTCGGAGGTGAGCACGCGCTGGATGCCCGCCTCTATGTTTTTCACAATCACAGACGTTCGCCGGCTGTTCATGAACTCCCACATCTTGTCGTAAGTGGAGATCTTCGTCTTCTGTCAAACCACCGGGGGAAGAAAAGGAAGATTAATGAAATCCACCTCTTCTAATAAGAATTGATTTGGTTCATATAGCATTGGCCTTTCCAGTGTCAATCAATCAATAAAATTGATTTATAAAGCCATTTTTACATCAGCAGATGTCACAAAGTGCTTATACAGAAACTCAGCCTAACACCCAAAAGAGCAGGCAATGCAGTTGTAGAAGCACGGTGGCTAGGAAATACTCCCTAGAAAGGCAGGAGCCTCGGAAGAAACCAGAATCAGAGGGGTAGCCAGTCCTCTTTTGGCCGTGCCCGGTGGAGATTATACATGGCCAATACTTTTTAAGTACCTTGAACAGAGGGGTTTATTATATTTTCTTGCTGTCTTTCCCTACAGCAGGTCGCTATTTGAGTAAAACCCACAACCACAACACCGCAGATGACCACTTATCCCAGTGAGCCCAATGGTTTGCTAGCTACCTTGAAAAAGGTCATGGTAGATCCATCCTCCACCACTCCGTACAGGATCTTGGTCTGTTTGGCCAGGTCATCGGCCGAGTCGATGGGTGACTCCATGCGCTCCACGGTGAGGAAGGCAGCCAGGTTGGCCGTGTAGGAGGAGATGATAATGAGGGTGAAGAACCACCAGATGCCCCCCACGATCCGGGTGGACAGGGCCTTAGGCATGAGCTCTGAGCCTGGGTACAGAAGGGAGGATAGGGGTGAAGGGAGTGAAGAGATAGAATTCCAGAAGTTACAGCAAGGGTGTATGGAGAAGATGTCTACATAGGCAGCATCCACAAAGGACTTAGTGAGGGGTGATATTATGCTCTGTGGATCATCCGGAGTAGCCTGAGTGGGACTTGAATCCAGGCCACTGGGACTGTCCGTCGATTAGTAAGAAAGGTTGCTATGTGTTGTACTTAAGACGCTCCATTATGTATTGGGAGTTGGACAGTAGGGGGTTGGTTTCACGGACCCAGATTCAACCTACTCCTAAACTAAAAAGCATGTTGAATGGTGAATATCCATTGACAGAGCGTTTTACACATCCTTAAAATAGGATTTATCTGGGTGCAGGAAACTGGTCTTAAAGGTATACTCAATTAACTTACCGTCCGTCAACACAGATCAGTCACTTCTTTAAAGTTACACGTTTACATTTCAAAATAAAAACTTTAGTGGAAACTGACAACCCAGTTGGGTCTGACTGTCATGTACCCAAGGTAACCTCACATCCTGACCCCATGTCCCACTACTCTATGGGCACTGATTTGTTGCGGGCAATGGGGAGAGGACTCTGGGTAGTGGCACCTGACAAAGCTGTTCTTGTTGAATAAGTGCAGCATGGCTAGTTGGTAAGAGATAAGTTATACCTAAAGGATAGTTCACTGGTTCGTCATTCTCCTTTTCACACTATCATGCTCACCCAAACATGTTTTGATAGTTTCCTGTCACTGTGTCCTTTTCAGCATGGTTCCAGCAACTATGTTGGATGCGTAACCAGGCCAGCACAGACTCTGCTCAGTCATATGAGAAGGGTATATGTTACACCGAGACCCTTACCAATTATTCTCATTTTGTTTTATACTGGGGGGAGGGTTGCAATGCAACCCCACTTAATCTATATACAGTTGAAGTCGGAAGTTTACATACACCTTAGCCAAATATTAATTATTGACATTTAATCCTAGTAAAAACCCCTGTTTTAGGTCAGTTAGGATCACTAATGTCCGAATAATAGTAGAGAATGATTCATTTCAGCTGTTATTTCTTCCATCACATTCCCAGTGGGTCAGAAGTTTACATATACTCAATTAGTATTTGGTAGCATTGAATTTAAATTGTTTAAATTGGGTCAAACATTTTGGGTAGCCTTCCACAAGTATCCCACAATAAGTTGGGTGAATTTTGGAGAGCTGGTGTAACTGAGTCAGGTTTAGAGGCCTCCTTGCTCGCACACGCTTTTTCAGTTCTCCCCACAAATGTTCTATAGGATTGAGGTCAGGGCTTTCGTGATGGCCACTCCAATACCTTGACTTTGTTGTCCTTAAGCCATTTTGCCACAACTTTGGAAGTATGCTTGAGGTCATTGTCCATTTGGAAGACCCATTTGCAACCAAACTTTAACTTCCTGACTAATGTCTTGAGATGTTGCTTCAATATATCCACATAATTTTCCTGCCTCATGTAGCCATCTATTTTGAGAATTGCACCAGTCCCTCCTGCAGCAAAGCACCCCCACAACATGATGCTGCCACCCCCGTGTTTCACGGTTGGGATGGTGTTCTTCAGCTTGCAAACCTCCCCCTTTTTCCTCCAAAGATAACAATGGTCATTATGACACAACAGATCTATTTTTTTTTTCTCCAAAAAGTACAATCTTTGTCCCCATGTGCCATCGCAAACTTTATTATGGCGGTTTGGAGCAGTGGCTTCTTCCTGGCTGAGCGTCCTTTCAGGTTATGTCGTTATAGGACTCGTTTTATTGTGGCTATAGATACTTATGTACTTTCCTGCAGCATCTTCACAAGGTTCTTTGCTGTTATTCTGGGATTGATTTACACTTTTCGCACCAAAGTACGTTCATCTCTCGAAGACAGAACGCATCTCCTTCCTGAGCAGTATGACGGCTGCGTGGTCCCATGGTGTTTATACTTCCATACTATTGTTTGTACAGATGAATCTGGTACCTTCAGGCATTTGGAAATTGCTCCCAAGGATGAACCAGACTTGTGGAGGTCTACAATTGTTTTTCTGAGTTCTTGGCTGATTGATTTATATTTTCCCATGATGTCAAGCAAAGAGGCATTGAGAAGCTTCTAAAGCCATGAAATAATTCTGTAATTTTCCAAGCTGTTTAAAGGCACAGTCAACTAAGTGTATATGTAAACTTCTGACCCACTGGAATTGTGATACAGTGAATTATGTGTGAAATAATGTGTCTAAACAATTGTTGGAATGACGTGTCATGAACAAAGTAGATGTCCTAAGCGACTTGCCAAAACTATAGTTTGTTAACAAGACTTTGTGGAGTGGTTGAAAAACACGTTTTAATGACTCCAGCCTAAGTGTGCGTAAACTTCTGACTTGAACTGTATAGTAAATTAATTTCTCTGCAATTATCTTATAAGAATAGAGGAACCAATCTAAATGGAAATAGCTGTTACAGTAGCTACTCAAAGTTACTACTCCATTAAGGACTCTAACTTTTATGTTAATTCAGTTGCTGTAACGCTAAAAGAGACCTTCACTGTAACAATAACTTAGCACAAAATATGCAAAATAATAATAATTTGAAATAATATACACTGAGCAATTATATAAATGCAACATGCCAAAAATTTGACTGAGTTACAGTTCACATAAGGAAATGTCAATTGAAATAAATTCATTAGGCCCTAATCTATGCATTTTACATTAATGGGCATACCAATATGAATATGTTTGTCTAAGATACTTAAAAAAAAGGTCGGGCCGTGGATCAGAAAACCAGTCAGTATCTGGTGTGAGCACCATTTGCCTTATGCAGCGTGACACATCTCCTTCCCATATAGTTGATCAGCTGTTGATTGTGGCCTGTGGAATGTTGTCCCACTCCTCTTCAATGGCTGTGCGAAGTTGCTGGATATTGGCGGGAACTGGAACACGCTGTCATACACAGCGATCCAGGGCAACCCAAACATGCTCAATGGGTGACATGTCTGGTGAGTATGCAGGCCCGGAAATAACTGGGACATGTTCAGCTTCCAGGAATTGTGTACAGATCCTTGCGACATTATCATGCTGAAACATGAGGTGATGGTGGCGGATGAATGGCACGACAATGAGCCTCAGGACCTCGTCACGATATCTCTGTGCATTCACATTGCCATCGATAAAATGCAATTGTGTTCATTGTCCATAGTTTATGCCTGCCCATAACATAACCCCACCACTACCATGGGACACTCTGTTCACAATGTTGACATCAGCACATCACTCGCTCACAAGACGCCATGTCCTCTGCCCGGTACAGTTGAAATCGGGAGTCATCCGTGAAGAGCGCACTTCTCCAGTGTGCCAGTGGCCATTGAAGGTAAGCATTTTCCCACTGAAGTCAGTTACAACGCTGAACTGCAGTCAAGACCCTGGTGAGGATGACAAGCACACAGATGAACTTCCCTGAGACGGTTTCTGACAGTTTGTGCAGAAATTCTTCAGTCTTGCACACCCACAGATTCATCAGATGTCATCTCTAGAAGACAGTATGTTCTTCTCTAGAAGACAGAACGCGTCTCCTTCCTGAGCAGTATGATGGCTGCGTGGTCCCATGGTGTTTATACTTGCATACTATTGTTTGTACAGATGAACATGGTACCTTCAGGCATTTGGAAGTTGCTCCCAAGGATGAACCAGACTTGTGGAGGTCTACAATTGTTTTTCTGAGGTCTTGGTGATTTATTTCGATTTTCCCATGATGTCATGCAAAGAGGCACTGAGTTTGAAGGTAGGCCTTGAATTTCATCCACAGGTACACCTCCAATTGACTCAAATAATGTAAATTAGCCTATCTTGGGATAGGAGAAATGCTCACCAACAGGGATATAAACAAATTTGAGCACAAAATTTGAGAGAAATAAGCTTTGTGTGTATGGTCAATTTCTGTGATCTTTTATTTCCGCTCATGAAACATGGGACCAACACTTGACATGTTGCATTTCTTTTTTTGTTCAGTATATTTTCCTCTCCAGCTTCCTCTGTACATTCATTTCGACCAGAAAACGAGGTAGCAACATTATTCTTGTTCCCACTTTAACCCAACTACAACTTTTAAGGTAAAATGGTGCCTTCATAAACCCTTTCTAAGCCCTATATAGATGCTTCATAACTTTTCCACCATGCAGCACACACCCAGAGGCCCCTGTGTCGCCCGGAGCCTGGCCTAAAACCTTGGACCCCAGAGAGAGTGGGACACGCAGGCTGAGGCAACTACCTTGCTGCATGAGAGCCCCGATGCCGAACCAGAAACTATTGAGCAACGTAAAATTGTTTTCCACCACGTCCGATTCTGGGTTGCACGGATGGGGGTTGTACCACTCGTATGGGCTGAACCTGTGGTGGAGAGAGCAAACAAGACACTAAGATCAAACAAACAAAATAACATTCATGGCCAGGATGGTCTAGTGGTTAGTGCCTACACATCTGTCGGTGTCGGCATGGGTTCAAATCCGGCCGACTGCTTTTGACACACACCCCATCTCCTTCGACAATCTGTCCAATAGAACACACACACAATACCTTTACATTAAAAAACAAACAACGTTCGAGCTTCCCTAAACAAACAAAAACATGTGAAAATGGATTTATTGTAAGGCGACCAAAACAATAGAAGCTCATATGATCCTCTACTATGCCCTCTGGGTCCCTCGCTCCTCTCGAGACCAAACACAAATCATTTCCCCCAACATATTGACGTATTCAAATGCTTTCAGTTTGTTGTGAGAGGCCCAATCGATGGAGTGGAATAACATTGTCACTGGAGAGAACGTCCCCATCCCTGATCATCTTTGGAGCTCATTGAGATTTATCGACTGGAGGATCCTTTCTGATTCCCCCCTGGTGGTTTGAGACCCCATCACCCCTCCCAAATTCAGCCAATATGCCTTCTTCCATCCATAGACTTCCTTGTGCATGTCTAATCCTCCTCCCCCTCCATTGCCTAACTCACCCTCTCCCATTTTCCTCCCCATCACTGCCTCCCTCCCTCTCTCCCTTCTTGCTTCTGTGCCCCCCAAGGTTGACTAGGGATATTCCTCATTTAATATCTTAAGTGAGAGTGGAGTCACATTAGCAGTGGGCAACTGGGTTAGCATTAAGCATCAGAACCTGATTGAGTTTGTGCTAGAGGAGTGGAGGGAAGAGCAGAGCACCCGGCTCATATTTGTATAATTTTTGGGGCAGATGCGAATAGGCTGACTGTCACAGCCTGATCTGTTTCACCTGTCTTTGTGATTGTCTCCACCGCCTCCACTGGATTAGTGACCTCTGCCTGCCCTTGGCCTGTCCTTTTGCCCACCCCTGTTCGAATAATACACTTTTGTTATATTGACACTGTCTGCACCTGGGTCTTACCTTAAACGTGATAGTGGCAATCGTCACCTACACAACATCAAACATACAGAGAGCTATAGACACCCATGGGGCTGGGGATTTGAAAAAAACATCAGGGCTTTGTTCGAATCTCCATACTACCTCTAGAATGAATGTACTCTAAGTGGTATGACAGTATAGACATTGGAACACACAGCCAATGTCCTGCTCATTGTTTCAGAATAAATTCCTAGTAGTAACTGATGTTTGACATTGATATATATACTAGGCTATGCTGTTTGCTTCCATGAATAGGATCAGGGAAGTAACGGAGGGTAAATGCATGTAAAAAATAGTTTATGCACCTTTTACACCAAGTTAGTGTTGTTTGGATTAATGTTGTTGAGCATTTACCAACCTTTGTGTTTACCACTACATCCCTGATTAGCATACATTGTAAACTGTAATCAGAATTACTTTGCCAAGTGTTTATGGTTCTCTGTATAAAAAATGTTTATTACACAAAGAGGATGTCACATTCTGATCTTAGTTCCTTTGTTCTTGTATTTGTTTTAGTATGGTCAGGGCGTGAGTTGGGGTGGGCAGTCTGTTTGTTTTTCTATGTTGGTTTTTGAGTCGGCCTAGTATGGTTCTCAATCAGAGGCAGCTGTCAATTGTTGTCCCTGATTGAGAATCATACTTAGGTAGCCTGGGTTTCACTTTTGGTTTGTGGGTGTTTGTTTCCGTGTGAGTGTTTGGGCCACACGGTACTGTTTCAGTTTTGTATTTCACGTCATCGTTTATTGTTTTGATTCAGTGTTCAGTGCTTTCTTTTATTAAAATCATCATGAACACTTACCACGTGGATGGTACGTGGATGCATTCCAAATGGAACCATGTTCCCTAAATAGTGCACAACTTTTGACCAGAGCTTTATGTTCAAAAGTAGTGCACTATATTTGGGATGTGTATAATTTAGCCTTTTCTTTACTGCTGCTCCATATACACTCCACTTCTCTGGACTTACTCGGCCCCATCGGGCCGCCTGATTGTCCGGAATGTCAATGAGCTCTGTCTACTTCTAAACGCCAGAGACCATGCACCGCTCAATGTCCCCTGTAGTGCGGTGTGTAACATTGTGTGACAGTGTGAAACTGTGTGTGTGAAAGGAACCGATTGTGTGCGTGAGGGTTCTCTGTGAGGTTTCTCTAAACTACGTCTTAGTAATACGAGAGGTGCGTCTTTTTCTTTTTTGCATCGACGTCGTCATCCCCACATTGACCGTACGAACATATTCCAACCAGAAACCATGGATTACAGGCAACATCTGCATCGAGCTAAAGTCTAGAGCTGCCGCATTCAAGGAGCGGGAGACTAATCCGGACGCTAATAAGGAATCACGCTATGCCCTCAGATGAACCATCAAACAGGCAAAGAGTCAATACAGGATTAAGATTGAATCCTACTACACCGGCTCTGATGCTCGTCGGATGTGACAGGGCATGAAAACTATTACAGACTACAAAGGGAAACCCAGTGACGCGAGTTGCCCAGTGACACGAGCCTGCCAGACAAGCTAAATGCCTTTTATACTCGCTTCGAGGCAAGCAGCACTGAAGCATGTATGGGAGCACCAGCTGTTCTGGATGACTGTGTGACAATGCTCCCGGTAGCTGATGTGAGCAAGACCTTTAAACAGGTCAACATTCACAAAGCCGTGGAGCCGGACGGACTCCCTGGACGTGTACTCAAAGCATGCGCGGACCAACTGGCAAGGGTCTTCACTGACATTTTCAACCTCTCCCTGACCGAGTCTGTAATACCTACATGTTTCAAGCAGACCACCATAGTCCCTGAGCCCAAGGAAGCGAAGGTAAAATGCCTAAATGGCTACCACCTTGTAGCACTCACATCTGTAGCCGTGAAGTGCTTTGAAGGGCTGGTCATGGCTCACATCAACAGCAGCATCCTGAATACCATAGACCCCACTCCAATTTGCATACCACCCCAACAGATCCACAGATGACGTAATCTCAATCACACTCCACACGGCCCTTTCCCACCTGGACAAAATGAACACCTATGTGAGAATGCTGTTCATTGACTACAGCTCAGCGTTCAACACCATAGTGCCCACGAAGCTCATCCCTAAGCTAAAGACCCTGGGACTAAACACCTCCCTCTGCAACTGGTTCCTGGACTTCCTGACGGGCCACCCCCAGGTGGAAAGGGTAGGCAACAACACTTTTGCCATGCTGATCCTCAACACTGGGGCCCCTCGGGGGTGTGAACTGAATCCCCTCCTGTACTCCCTGTTCACCCAAGACTGCATGGCCAAACATGACTCCAGCACCATCATTAAGTTTGCTGACAACAACAGTGTTATGCCTGATCACCGACAATGATGAGACAGTCAATAGGGAGGTCAGAGAACTTGCAGTGTGGTACCAGGACAACAACCTCTCCCTCAATGTGAGCAAGACGAAGGAGCTGATCGTGGACTACAGAAAAAGCAGAGTTGAACAGGCCCCCATTAACATCGATGGGGCTGTAGTTGAGCGGGTCGAGAGTTTAAATTTCCTTGGTGTCCACATCACCAACGAACTATCATGGTCCAAACACACCATGACAGTTGTGAAGAGGGCACGACAAAACCTTTTCCCCCTCAGGAGACTAAAAAGATTTGGCATGGGTCCCCAGATCCTCAAAAAGTTATACAGCTGCACCATCGAGAGCATCCTGACCAGTTGCATCACCGCCTGGTATGGCAACTGCTCAGCATCTGACCATAAGGCGCTACAGAGGATAGTGCGTACGGCCCAGTACATCACTGGGACCAAGCTTCCTGCCATCCAGGACCTATTTAATAGGCGGTGTCTGAGGAAAGCCCATAAAATTGTCAAAGACTCCAGTCACCCAAGTCATAGATTGTTTTCTCTGCTACCGCATGGCAAGTGGTACCGGAGTGCCAAGTCTAGGATCAAAAGGCTCCTTAACAGCTTCTACCCCCAAGCCATAAGACTGCTGAACAATCAATCAAGACTTTTTACATTGACCCCCCCTTCCATATGTTTTGTGCACTGCTGCTACTCGCTGTTTATTATCTATGCATAGTCACTTCACCCCTAAATACATGTCCAAATGACCTCAACTAACCTGTACCCCCGCACACTGACTCGGTACCGGTACCGGTACCCCCTGTATAAAGCCTTGTTATTGTTATGTTACTGTGTTACTTTTTATTATTTTTTACTATAAAGGTTGATTTGATTTGACACAAATACACACACACACATTCCGAGTTCCACACATAATAACAAAATGATTCCTCTGCCTCTTCTCCTCCTCTTCTCTTCTCTCATCATCCTCCTCTCCTATCCAGGGTCACAATAACCCAACAGGCATCAGCTGTCGGCCGGATTAAATTACTCTAGCCACCTTTATAGATCGGTTTCTTTACTTGTCTCAGGGCATCTGAGGAGAGGTGTGTAAGAGAGAGCGAGAGAGAGAGCGTGAGAGAGAGTGTGTGTGTGTGGTGGACATTGTGCGGCAGGCGCATGGTCGCCAGCGGTTACAAGGAGACAGTGTGTGTGTGTTGAAGAGAGAGCCCGAGGTGACACTGTGATATATACTTATCTAGGCTGTAAGCTGGCAATTACATGTTTACATGTAATGACAGGGGCCTTATTGCGAATGTCACATGCATTGTCCAAGTTTTCCGTGATATACACTGCTCAAAAAAATAAAGGGAACACTTAAACAACACAATGTAACTCCAAGTCAATCACACTTCTGTGAAATCAAACTGTCCACTTAGGAAGCAACACTGATTGACAATAAATTTCCCATGCTGTTGTGCAAATGGAATAGACAACAGGTGGAAATTATAGGCAATTAGCAAGACACCCCCAATAAAGGAGTGGTTCTGCAGGTGGTCACCACAGACGACTTCTCAGTTCCTATGCTTCCTGGCTGATGTTTTGGTCACTTTTGAATGCTGGCGGTGCTTTCACTCTAGTGGTAGCATGAGACGGAGTCTACAACTCACACAAGTGGCTCAGGTAGTGAAACTCATCCAGGATGGCACATCAATGCGAGCTGTGGCAAGAAGGTTTGCTGTGTCTGTCAGTGTAGTGTCCAGAGCATGGAGGGGCTACCAGGAGACAGGCCAGAACATCAGGAGACGTGGAGGAGGCTGTAGGAGGGAAACAACCCAGCAGCAGGACCACTACCTCCGCCTTTGTGCAAGGAGGAGCAGGAGGAGCACTGCCAGAGCCCTGCAAAATGACCTCCAGTTGGCCACAAATGTGCATGTGTCTGCTCAAACGGTCAGAAACAGACTCCATGAGGGTGGTATGAGGGCCCGACGTCCACAGGTGGGGGTTGTGCTTACAGCCCAACACCGTGCAGGACGTTTGGCATTTGCCAGGGAACACAAAGATTGGCAAATTCGCCACTGGCACCCTGTGCTCTTCACAGATGAAAACAGGTTCACACTGAGCACACGTGACAGACGTGACAGTCTGGAGACGCCGTGGAGAAAGTTCTGCTGCCTGCAACATCCTCCAGCATGACCGATTTGGGGGTCAGTCATCTTGTGGGGTGGCATTTCTTTGGGGGGCCACACAGCCCTACATGTGCTCGCCAGAGGTAGCCTGACTGCAATTAGGTACCGAGATGAGATCCTCAGACCCCTTGTGAGACCATATGCTGGTGCGGTTGGCCCTGGGTTCATCCTAATGCAAGACAATGCTAGACCTCATGTGGCTGGAGTGTGTCAGCAGTTCCTGCAAGAGGAAGGCATTGATGCTATGGACTGGCCCTCCCGGTCCCCAGACCTGAATCTAATTGAGCACATCTGGGACATCATGTCTCGCTCCATCCACCAACGCCACGTTGCAACACAGACTGTCCAGGAGTTGGCGGACGCTTTAGTCCAGGTCTGGGAGGAAATCCCTCAGGAGACCATCCGCCACCTCATCAGGAGCATGCCCAGGCGTTGTAGCGAGGTCATACAGGCACGTGGAGGCCACACACACTACTGAGCCTCATTTTGACTTGTTTTAAGGACATTACATCAAAGTTGTATCAGCCTGTCGTGTGGTTTTCCACTTTAATTTTGAGTGTGACTCCAAATCCAGACCTCCATGGGTTGATAAATTTGATTTACATTGATAATTTGTGTGATTTTGTTGCCAGCACATTCAACTATGTAAAGAAAAAAAGTTTTTAATAAGAATATTTCATTAATTCATATCTAGGATGTGTTATTTTAGTGTTCCCTTTATTTTTTTGAGCAGTGTATTTTGCGACTGTATACGTATGTGCTCTATGATTGAGAACACCCTCTGAGTGAATAAAGAGAGTAAAGAAATAACAAAATGTTGGAGGAAACAGTTTAGGAATATGAAAAAATAGAATTCTGCCGATTATAGGAAAATAAGTTAGTTCCTTTTAGCCCTTCAAATGTGGGTGGAATGAGCTTTTAAACCCTTAGAGATCTGAAGTTTACCTGCTTTACCACTGACATATCTCCATCTATGGCTACACTACCGACTCTATTTGTAGGGGGTTAAATAAAACAATATCCTTCACATATAGGGACTCAACCAATCTGTCTGTAGGTCAATACTACAATTATGAGAGAGCAAGTTGACGCCTGGGCAGAAATCAGAACATCAGGCTTAGAGCTATTGCACATCAACACCCATATGGAGGAGGGAGAGGAATAGTTTTCTGATAAAGACTATAGTATGGGCAATATTGGTGTGATTTACTGGGTTCAAACCCAGGTTCCCTTAATTGCCATAGCACTGTTTAAGCCTGCTGATCTAAAGCCTCTAAGACCAAGTCATCATGTTTCAAGCAAGGTTATTCATCACTATAGTGTGGTTAAGGAAGTTTGTTATAATAAGTGAATCTGTTATAATAAGCACACTTTCATACACACAATGTTGACACACAAACCACACAAACCAAAACCATGTAAAGGCTACATTGAACATATAGAGAAACTTACCCAACATACCTTTGATAAAGATGACAATAAAATAAGTGCATATTCTGAACCAACTTAGGTGACAGTTGTTGCCTTCCTTTCAGATGATCAAAAGGCCAGTAACATTTGGAAGACGTATATTAACCACACAACTCTTGGGGTCTAACCAAAGATCAATAGCTGGCACCCCAGAGTTCTGGGGTTAATGAACACTTTTCTACACTAGCAAAGGCTCCAGGGGAATTCTACCAAAAAGCGGGCAATATTGGGCATGGGATGTCATAATGGCATCATATTGTTGTTGTAAACTGGTTTTATGGATGCAGAAACGTCAGATTACAACCATCTAAAGATGTATTTTTTTGCAACCAGAAAAATAAGTCTTACTCTACTTATAATAGCTGTATAAACACACTGTACTCAGCTCCTAACACTGAACAAACCAATATATAACCAAAGGCCGGGCAAGGTCATAGGTTACTTATATAGTGCTTTAGCTCTACCTCACTTGATTGTTTCATATTTCCCTCAGTCTGGGGTTAAGCCAGGGCATGTCCACAGTACTTTACATGAGATAGCTTTACATGAGCTGAAGGGCATATGTACTGCCTCAGTCAGCCGGAGTTAATTCACACACTGTCAAAGCTTTCCTGTGGGGCATAGAGTTTGTTTCACAGGTAGAATAACTTCACACTCTGAGCTTGTACTAGTATCGTAAGACGGAGAGAAAAGACACTGTCTGGGTTGTGAAAGCGAGCGGTGAGGGATGCATGTTACCTGGCTATGACAAACAGCACACAACTGACACCCAAGTAAGCCAGCAGAATATACATCCAGATATCGGGTGAGAGGGGGTTGAGGAAGGAGAAGACACCCGGGTTTGTTCCGTTGGGCTTGCGGTAGAGGATACTTATCCCCAGGGTCATGAAGGGCTTGGAGAAGTCGATGACCTTCTCCCTCACATAGGTAATGGCCAAAGGAGCCACCACTAGGTCTGCTTTCTGTGGACAGAGATCAGGGAAGGAATTGGAGTCCACCAATCAGAAGCTGTGGTATCACATCAAAACCAATCAAATTAGGACATTGGGAGGTGGGTGTAGTCCACCAATTAGGGGATATGGTATCAAATTAGAACAAATACAATTTGGACATAGATTGTGGGGTGGAGATAGTTGACCAATCAGGGGCTGTGTTATCACATTAGAAACTGGGGCTTACAAGAAACTATCAGATATAGGATCTCCTCTCTGTCAACACTTTGACCAGTCACTGAGAATGTGTGGAAGATCCTAGAAGGACAAGGGAAAAATCAGTGAAGTCATTTAAACTAGGTTGTTATTGTAAATACGTTTAGGTCCTGGATGCTGATTGGCTGAAAGCCGTGGTACATCAGACAATATACCACGGGTATGTCGCAAAAATACTTGTTTACTGTTCTGTTTATGTTGGTAACCAGTTCGTAATAGCAATAAGGGAGTTTGTGGTATATGGCTAATATACTGTGCCACAGCTAAGGGGTGTCTCCAGGCACTTCACTTCACGTCGTGCCTAAGAACAGCCCTTAGCCGTGGTATATTGGCCATATACCTCACCCCCTCTGGCCTTATTGCTTCAATTTAAAACTTGTTCTCAATGACTTACCTTGCTAAATAAATATGCAATTTGAGAAATGTGCAAGACTTGGTGGGAACTGGGAAGTCAAAGGACTAAGAAGCGTCCTTATTATAATTGGTGCACTGTAGACCCAAACAGACCCTATAAAGTCAAAACCTCTGGACCTATTCAAAGCCCATTCTCCATTGTATCCATTATCTTCCAAACCGTATCCATTATCTGCCAAACCGTATCCTCATCACCACGGCAACACACCAATAACCACCACAGGAACCATGAGACTCCTCCACTCCACTACTCACGTGGTCCATGAGCTCCCTAACCATGCCATTCCACTGGCCCGTGCTCTCCTCCAGCGCCCCATACTTGCCGTCCTCCACCAGGCGCACCTAATAATAATAATAATAACAATAATAACAGTGATATTAATTATAAAAGTAACAAGAAAAATAATATATGCCAATCAGTAGACACTTGTAGTAGTATGTGCATTCATTTTCATATTGTTCCCCATGGAGATCAAACCCACAACCCTGGCATTGCAAGCCCCATGCTCTACCAACTGAGCCACATGGAAAGCCACTCACCTCATAGTGAAAGCCCAGGATCCCCGAGAGCTCGCGGAGCAGGTCGATGCAATAGCCCTCAAAGCGGTCGTTTCCATACAGCGGCTTGTCGGACTTCTTGAACATCACATATGGCTCCACCTGTTAAGGAAAGATGGGGGTGGGAGGGATGGGGAGAAGGTAGAGTGAAAGAGGGAGGAGGAAGAAAGGAGGGAGAGGGTGGAAAGGGGGAGAGAGGCAGAGACGGATAGAAAGGAGGAAGAGGCAAAGGGAGGGGTTATGAGTAGAGAGAGGGGGATGAGAAAAGACCAAGGAGAGTGATAGAAGGAGAAGAAGAAAGGAGGGAGAGGCAAATGAAGGGGGTAAAGACAAATAAAGGCGGTAGGAAGCGAGAGAGAGGTAGAGAAAGGGATGAGAAAAGACAAAAAGGACAAGAAAGAGAATTATGTCAAAAGAGAGCAGAGAAAACAATACATCATACTCCAGCTATGGGGCAGCAGGTAGCCTAGCAGGTAGCCTAGCAGGTAGCCTAGGAGTTAAAGTGGAACTGACAGCATTTTAGAAACCTGAAATTATATTAAAATCTGTATTCAGACCCCTTTCCTTTTTCCACATTTTGTTACGTTTCAGCCTTATTCAAAAGGATTGTGTCAAGGCACAGATATGGGGAGGGCACCATGTCTGCAGCATTGAAGGACCCCAAGAGCACAGTGGCCTCCATCATTCTTAAATGGAAGTTTGAAACCACCAAGATTCTTCCTAGAGCTGAGCAATCAGGGAGAAGGGCCTTGGTCAGGGAGATGACCAATAACCCGATGGTCACTCTGACAAAGCTCCAGAGTTCCTCTGTGGAGATGGGAGAACCTTCCAAAAGGACAACCATCTCTGCAGCACTTCACCAATGAGGCAATGATTGTAGAGTTGCCAGACGGAAGCCACCCCCCAGTAAAAGGCACCGGACAGCTTGGAGTTTGCCAAAAGGCACCTAAAGGACTCTCAGACCATGAGAATCAAGATTCTCTGGTCTGATGAAACCAAGATTGAACTCTTTGGCCTGAATGCAAAGCGTAATGTCTGGAGGAAACCTGGCACCATCCTAACGGCGAAGCATGGTGGTGGCAGCATCATGCTGTAGGGATGTTTTTCAGCGGCAGAGACTGGGAGACTAGCCAGGTTGAGGGAAAGATGAACGGAGCAAAGTACAGAGAGATCCTTTCCCCCCCCCTTTTTCTCCCCAATTTCGTGGTATCCAATTGTTTTTAGTAGCTACTATCTTGTCTCATCGCTACAACTCCCATACGGGCTCGGGAGAGACGAAGGTTGAAAGTCATGCGTCCTCCGATACACAACCCAACCAAGCTGCACTGCTTCTTAACACAGCGCGATCCAACCCGGAAGCCAGCCGCACCAATGTGTCGGAGGAAACACTGTGCACCTGGCAACCTTGGTTAGCGCGCACTGCGCCCGGCCTGCCACAGGAGTCGCTGGTGCGCGATGAGACAAGGATTTCCCTACCTGCCAAACCCTCCCTAACCCGGACGACGCTAGGCCAACCTCCCGGTCGCGGCCGGTTACGAGAGAGCCTAGGCGCGAACCCAGAGTCTCTGGTGGAACAGCTGGCGCTGCAGTACAGCACCCTTAACCACTGCGCCACCCGGGAGGCCTACAGAAATTAAAACCTGAGAACCTGCTCCAGAGTGCTCAGGACCTCAGACTGGGGCGAAGGTTCACCTTCCAACAGGACAATGACCCTAAGCACACAGCGAAGACAACGCACGCGTTGCTTCGTGCCAAGTCTCTGGCTGGGCCACTCAATGTCCTTGAGTGGCCCAACCAGAGCGTTGACTTGAACCCGAACAAACATCTCTGGAGAGACCTGAAAATAGCTGTGCAGCGAAGCTCCCCATCCAACCTGACAGAGCTTGAGAGGATTTGCAGAGAAGAATGGGAGAAACTCCCCAAATACAGGTGAGCCAAGCTTGTAGCGTCATACCCAAGAAGACTCCAGGCTGTAATTGCTGCCAAAAGAGCTTCAACAAATTACTGAGTAAAGAGTCTGAATACTTTTGTAAATGTTATATTTCATTTTAATGCATTTGCAATAATGTCTAAATACCTGTTTTTGCTTTGTCAGTATGGGGTATTGTGTGTAGATTGATGAGGGAAAAAACGATTGAATCAATTTTAGAATAAGGCTGTAACGTAACAAATTGTGGAAGAAGTAAAGGGGTCTGAATACTTCACGAATGCACTGTGCATCCCCAGGAAGAATTGGACTTTTTTTGTTTACATTGTCTGACAAGCAAGCACTTGGATATGGTCATTTTCACGTTTTCATAAAATGTTTGGGGATGATGAAATTAAAGCATTGGTGAAGATTCTATAGCAATATAGAGTGGGAAAGCGGTTGTGCGTTTGGACAATTTATAGACACTGCAGTAAATAAAACCTAATAAAATCATATCAGTCTTGTCCAGGACTGGACTCAGACTGGTGCGCCATAGCTAATCAGAGCTTCAGTAGGCCTATATGCATACATTACGTTTGGGGGAGAGGAAGTAACATCAAGATCCTACTACTACAAAGAATGGCTTACTGGATATCCTCTCTAAAAACATTGACCCCTAGTGGTCTGACTATTGACTTGGATCTCAGGCCCTTCTTATGACCACATTTTCCTATATGAACAAGTCTTATAAATGTAAAAAAAAAAATGGTACATCTTAGAGTACACCTGATATGTTCCCCCTGTTGATGCTCATTATATATTAAAGTTGAACCAAAAGATTGCATGTAACGGAAATGAAATACAAAATTATGTGAAATTGCATGAAACAATAATATGTTGAGGCTAATATGATGTACAATATTCCATTATGTTTCTATATGATAACAATACCGTAATATATTTAATATGCCATATACTATTTTTTAACAGTTTCACAAATTAATTTTAATGAACTAAATCATTATGACACACCCCTCACTACTGTTATTGGTTCCACTAATTGCACAGTGTGTCTACATAACCTGGTTCAAGTATTCATGACATTACCCTGAAGAAGACACAGTGATGACGAAATGTTGGTAAATACCCAGTAAATTGCTAAAAGATTATACATGGAGTGTGCAACTTTTTGATTTTGATAGTTTAGTTTATTCGCCGTTAGTAAGTAAGTAATATTCTTCATGTCTTGAATTATTCAGTAGAGTCTCTCTCTAACATGGGATTAACATTATGTCCAAGAAGTCATGTTTCGTAACCTAATACATCGGACAATAAGCACCGAGCTCTGTTGACAGAGCGGTGCTGCTCCCTCACAACAACTTTTGAATTTTACATGTTGTGGTGGTTGTCTGCAAAGTTGTTTCCGTGGGTCACAAAAAGCTAAATTAGCATGAATTAAGCGAGCTGAATTAAACATAAAAGGCAAATAAAAAGTATGCTCAGTGCCTAATTTACATTTCACCGGGATACGCTTGTTTTTGTGAGACAACTTCTAAAAAGAACAGGAATTTAGCATAAAGAAAAGTACTAAAATATGAAAATAATACATGTTATGTCTCAAAATCTTACTTCTACACAACCGTTAAAAATGAGAAGGCACGTTTTTTAAAGAAAAGCACATTTTTGGTCCAATTAAATAACATCAAATTGATCATAAATACAGTGTAGACATTGTTCATGTTGTAAATGACTATTGTAGCTGGAAACAGCTGATCTTTAATGGAATATCTACATAGGCGTACAGAGGCCCATTATCAGCAACCATCACTCCTGTGTTCCAATGGCACATTGTGTTAGTTAATCCAAGTTTATCATTTTAAAAGGCTAATTGATCATTAGAAAACCCTTTTGCAATTATGTTAGCACAGCTGAAAACTGTATCTAACCAGAATAGAAAGAGTGGGAAGCCCTGGTGCAGAACTGAGCAAGAGGACAAGTGCATTAGAGTGTCTAGTTTGAGAAACAGATGCCTCACAAGTCTTCAATGAGCAGCTTCATTAAATAGTACCCGCAAAACACCAGTCTCAACTTCAACAGTGAAGAGGCGACTCCGGGATGCTGGCCTTCTAGGCAGAGTTGCAAAGAAAAAGCCATATGTCAGACTGGCCAATAAAAAGAAAAGATTAAGATGGGCAAAGGAACACAGACACTGGACAGAGGAAGATTGGAAGAAAGTGTTATGGACAGACGAATCTGTTTGAGGTGTTCGGATCACAAAGAAGAACATTCGTGAGATGCAGAAAAAATGAAAAGATGCTGGAGGGGTGCTTGACACCATCTGTCAAGTATGGCGGAGGTAATGTGATGGTCTGGGGGTGCTTTGGTGGTGGTAAAGTGGGAGATTTGTACAGGGTAAAAGGGATCTTGGAAGAAGGAAGGCTATCACTCCATTTTGCAACGCTATACCCTGTGGACGGCGCTTAATTGGAGCCAATTTCCTCCTACAACAGGACAATGACCCAAAGTTCCAAACTATGCAAGAACTATTTAGGGAAGAAGCAGTCAGCTGGTATTCTGTCTATAATGGAGTAGCCAGCACAGTCACCGGATCTCAACCTTATTGAGCTGTTGTGGGAGCAGCTTGACCGTATGGTACGTTAAGAAGTGCCCATCAAACCAATCCAATGTGTGGGAGGTGCTTCAGGAAGCATGGGGTGAAATCTCTTCAGATTACCTCAACAAATTGACAACTAGAATGCCAAAGGTCTGCAAGGCTGTAATTGCTGCAAATGGAGGATTCTTTGAAGCACATTAGCACATTTCTTTGACCAGGGTGCATAGCATGGTGCCATTGACAGAGATATTATAGAAAGGAGATAGGAACCCAATAAATGAAGGAACGTGTAACACCCCACACAGCAGACTGTCGACCAATCGCGTGCAAATGGTCATGCTATGTCATGCGGTTGCTAAACTAATCCCCTCTCATATGTTGAGAAACGTGCCTATTTTCCTCGAAAGTACGTAATGTCACAATTCCAAAGCTATACGATATTACAGATAGCAAGTTAATTATCTCACATCTCGGAAAATATTTGTAATGTTGGACTTCTTGTTGATGAAATTCATGCTAATGTTGGGTTTTTGAGCTAGCGCCCAATAGACTACCATGCACTCCTTGTCCCAGATTCGCCCAGAATGCACCGCATGACCAATACCGTAGCATGGGCAATGTTTCCCCATCTCCTCAAAAGTATATCTGCCGCTGTGAATGTCACCCTGTTGGGAACATCGACCTGCAGGTTGAACATGGTGAGATTGTAGACTCCTAAATTGATAGTGCAGTTTGTTTAGTCGATTTTACGTCGCCAAAATTAAACATTTGTTCACAAAAAATATTGTTCTCACATATTAGTGTTATTTAACACTGTAAATTAAAGGAATGAGTTGTTTCGGGTGGCTTTTCCCCCTAAAATATTATTTGACCCATTTGTCGTTTTTTGATTGGGCACCCGACTGATTCACTCTCTCCTCTTAGTCGTCATGACTTCAGTGATCCTGCTGTGTGCATATGTGAGGCCGCAGAAAGAAAGAGAACTAGCCAAATGTATGTTTACCAGTATGGTGGAGACGCGGAGGGATTTGTTAGCCAGAGAGTCAGTGATGTTAGTCGTCTTGCTCTTGTGGTTCTCTGTCATGTTCAGCCCACTGGGAGGGTCCCATGTTCCAATCTGTTGGGGAAACATATGATCCCCGCATGTGATAAAATGGTACTGTATATGCATACACAGACAGACATGAGTTGTGAACACACGCACCAGTAGTATAAAGTCGCTAGGGAAAGTCTACACACCCCTTGCACGGTCTTCACATTTGAATGCCTTAAAATGTCATATAAAAAGAGATTACATTGGATTATTCCTACCAATCTACACAACCTACTCCACATTTTCAAAGTAAACGACAAATTCTACAACATTTTCCAAATTAATAAGAAAATATAAATGAAGATGTATTGATTGAAAATACAGACGATCAACAACACTGCATTCACTCCACATTACTGGCCTGTATGGCAAAGTTAAAAGGAAGCATGTGCTAAAAAATCCACTCCAAATCTTTCATTCTGTTTGCAACAAGGCCATTAAGTAATAAGGCAAGACAACATATGAAATATGTTTTTTGGGGGCCATAAAGAAAAAATGCAATTTGTATTTATTTATTTCACCTTTATGTAACCAGGTAGGCTAGTTGAGAACCAGTTCTCATTTACCACTGCGACCTGGCCAAGATCAAGCAAGGCAGTGCAACACAAACAACAACACAGAGTTACACATGGAATAAACAAACACACAGTCAATAATACAATAGAGAAAGTCTAAATGCAGTGTGTGCAAATGAGGTAGGATAAGAGGGGTGAGGTAATAAATAGGCCTTAGTGGTGAAAACATTACAGTATGGAAAATTAAACACTGGAGTGATAGATGTGCAGAAGATGAGTGTGCAAGTAGAGATACTGATGTGCAAAAGAGCAAAATAAATAACAGTATGGTGATGAGGTAGTTGGATGGGAGATTTACAGATTGGCTATGTACAGGTGCAGTGATCTGTGAGCTGCTCTGACAGCTGGTGCTTAAAGCTAGTGAGGGAGATAAGTCTCCAGCTTCAGTGATTTTTGCAGTTCGTTCTAGTCATTGGCAGCAGAAAAATGTTTGGAAAGGCGGTCGAAGGAGGAATTGGTTTTGGGGGTGACCAGTGACATATACCTGCTGGAGTGCGTGCAAGGGGTGGGTGCTGCTATGGTGACCAGTGAGCTTAGATAAGGCAGGGCTTTACCTAGCAACGACTTATTGATGACCTGGAGCCAATGGATTTGGCGACGAATATGAAGCGAGGGCCAGCTAACGAGAGCATACAGATCGCAGTGGTGGGTAGTACAGTGGGGCAAAAAAGTATTTAGTCAGCCACCAATTGTGCAAGTTCTCCCACTTAAAAAGATGAGAGGCCTGTAATTTTCACCATAGGTACACTTCAACTATGACAGACTACTTGAGAAAAAAAAATCAGAAAATCACAGACTGCATCCAATTTGCTGAGTAGATTGTTGGAGGCTATTCTGTAAATTAAACATTAAACATCGCCGAAGTCAAGGATCGGTAAGATAGTCAGTTTTACTAGGGTATGTTTGGCATCATGAGTGAAGGATGCTTTGTTGCGAAATAGGAAGCCGATTCTAGATTTAATTTAGGATTGGAGATGCTTAATGTGAGTCTGGAAGGAGAGTTTACAGTCTAACCAGACACCTAGGTATTTGTAGTTATCCACATAGTCAGAACCGTCCAGAGTAGCGATGCTGGACGGGTGGGTAGGTGTGGGCAGCAATCGGTTGAAGAGCATACATTTAGTTTTGCTTGCATTTAAGAGCAGTTGGAGGCCACGGAAGGAGAGTTGTATGGCATTGAATATCGTCTGGAGGTTAGTTAACACAGTGTCCGAAGAAGGGCCAGAAGTATACAGAATGGTGTCGTCTGCGTAGAGGTGGATTAGAGAATCACCAGCAGCAAGAGCGACATCATTGATGTATACAGAAAAAAAAGTCGGCCCGAGAATTGAACCCTGTGGCACCCCCATAGACACTGCCAGAGGTCCGGACAACCGGCCCTCCGATTTGACACACTGAACTCTGTCAGATAAGTAGTTGGTGAACCAGGCTAGGCAGTCATTTGACAAACCAATGCTGTTGAGTCTGCCGATAAGAATATGGTGATTGACAGAGTTGAAAGCCTTGGCCAGGTCGATGAATACAGCTGCACAATAATGTCTCTTATCGATGGTGGTTATGATATCGTTTAGGACCTTGAGCGTGGCTGAGGTGCGCCCGTGACCAGCTTGGAAACCAGATTGCATAGCGGAGAAGGTACAGTGGGATTCGAAATGGTCGGTGATCTGTTTGTTAAATTGCCTTTCCAAGATCTTAGAAAGGCAGGCTAGGATAGATATAGGTCTGTAGAAGTTTGGGTCTAGAGTGTCTCCCCCTTTGAAGAGGGGGATGACCGTGGCAGCTTTCCAATCTTTGGGGACCTCAATAAATAGGCCATAGAGGCGAAATAATAACAATTTAACATTAACACTGGAGTGAAAGATGTGCAGATGAGGATGTGCATGTAGATATACTGGGGTGCAAAAGAGCAAGAGGGTAAGTAATAATATGGGGATGAGGTAGTTGGGTGTGCCATTTACAGATTGGTTGTGTACAGGCAGTGATCGGTAAGCTGCTCTGACAGCTGATGCTTAAAGTCAAAGAGGGAGATATAAGACTCCAGTTTCTGTGATTTTTGCAATTCGTTCCAGTCATTGGCAGCAGAGAACTGAAAGGAAAGGCGGCCAAAGGAAGTGTTGGCTTTGGGGATAACTAGTGAAATATACCTGCTGGAGCGCGTGCTATGGGTGGGTGTTAATATGGTGACCAGTGAGCTGAGATAAGGTGGAGCTTTACCTAGCAAAGACTTATAGATGACCTGGAGACAGTGGGTTTGGCATAGAGAGATACAGTGTACAAAACATTAAGAACACCTGCTCTTTCCATGACCTAGAATGACCAGATCAAATCAAATGTATTTGTCACACACGTGGTTAGCAGATGTTAATGCGAGTGTAGCGAAATGCTTGTGCTTCTAGTTCCAACAATGCAGTAATAACCAACGAGTAATCTAACATGCCAAAACTACTATCTTATACACACAAGTGTAAAGGGATAAAGAATATGTACATAAAGATATGAATGAGTGATGGTACAAAATGGCATAGGCAAGATGCAGTAGATGGTATCGAGTACAGTATATACATATGAGATGAGAAATGTAGAGTATGTAAACAAAAGTGGCATAGTTTAAAGTGGCTAGTGATACATGTATTACATAAAGATGCTGTAGATTATATAAAGTACAGTATATACATATGAGATGAGTAATTTATGGTGAAAGCTATGACCCCACATTGATGTCACTTGTTAAATCCACTTCAATCACTCTGAAGGGGAGGAGACGGGTAAAATAAGGATTTTTAAGCCTTGAGACAGCTGAGACATGGATTGTGTATTTATACCATTCAGAAGGCGAACGAACGGCAAGACAAAATATTGAAGTGCCTTTGAATGGGGTATGGTAGTAGATGCCAGGTGCACTGGTTTGAGTGTGTCGAGAACTTAAACGCTGTTGTGTTTTTCACGCTCAACAGTTTCCCGTGTGTATCAAGAATGGAGGCAGTCCTCACTATGTGACAGCTGCTTCAGCTTAGTGCATCTCTTCTGTAGCTCACTGATTTTTTGCTCCTGCTCTTTAATGAGTTAATGAGTCCTTCAACCTGCTTCTCTGTAGCTTATTGCTTCACCCTAAACACCTCAATGAGCTCAGCCTGGCTTCTCTCAGAGGAACGTACAAGAGCAGTGAAGAGCTGCACACTGTCTGCTATCTCTCATTGCAATGCTCTTGCTGAGCTCTACTGAGTGTTTGATTTCCTTAACCTGCTGCAGTCGCTTCAGGATCATCTGCCACACTGCCTCTTTTTGACCCAGCGTAGCCTATTTATTTCCATACTCTTCCTCTAGAAACACAGTGTAGTGAGTCTTGTGGTCTGTTTTCTTGCAGAAGACAAACACATCTGGTCAGTCCTACAGATCAACTCCAGGAGTTTGTCACGCTCCTTACACATCCTGTCTTCCAGGTTCTCTACTGCTTTGATGAGCTTGTGTCTTTTTTTAGCACTGGTGCTATCTGATGAGGCTGAGGTGAGTCTCAGAGTAAGAGGTCAGGAAGACCAGGCAGGACTTCAGGGCCTTGAGCTGGCCACTTACGCAATGTAGTCGTTTATGCTCATTCTTCACTTGAACTGGTTTCCTGAGCTGAGCAGCCACCTCAGAAATGAAAGTATTGATGCAAAGCTAAGTCTCTTGTAGACTTTGTCCTTATACATTGGACACTGGCACAGGTCATTACTGTCCCAGTACTCTCTAATACATGCCATGCAAAAGTTGTGTCTACATGAAGTAGAGACTGGTTCAGTGAACAAATCCAGACAGGAGACAGTGGGACGACGCCATATATAGACAGAGAGCATTGACAAACCATGATGAAATTCCTGGGTTCACTCAGCTCTCGATAGGTTATGTAGTTCATAATTCCTGAATTTTAAGTAAAGTGTCTGAGTTTAAAAATTGTTTACAAGCTGTTCAGGCCCTGAGGCAGCAAAACAGCCCCAAACCATGATGCTCCCTCCACCATACTTACAGTTGGGATTAGGTTTTGATGTTGGTGTGCTGTGCCTTTTTTTCTCCACACATAGTGTTGTGTATTCCTTCCAAACAACTCAAATATAATTTCATCTGTCCACGGAATATTTTGCCAGTAGCGCTGTGGAACATCCAGGTGCCCTTTTGCAAACTTCGGACGTGCAGCAATGGTTCTTTTGGACAGCAGTGGCTTCTTTCGTGGTGTCCTCCCATGAACACCATTCTTGTTGTCAAGTGTGCTCCCTCTCCGGCCTCTAGGTCACCAGGCTGCTCATTAGGGCGCTCACCTGTCACCAGTGTTACGTGCAAAATGACACTCACCTGGACTCCATCACCTCCTTGATTACCTGCTCTTTATGTGTCACTCCCTTTGGTTTCTTCCCCAGTCGTCATAGTTACTGTTTAATGTTGGTGCGCTGTTTGTGTTTCTTGTTTTGTTCTTTTATTTATTAAATGTATTCATTCCCTGAACTTGCTTCCCGACTCTGTGTACGTCGTTATACTAGGATTCTTCTTAACCTCATTGCGAATTCTGTGCTGTGCTCATGCAGTCATCTTTGCAGGACTGCCACTCCTAGGGAGAGTAGCAACAGTGCTGAACTTTCTCCATTTATGGACAATTTGTCTTACCGTGGACTGATGAACATCAAGGCTTTTAGAGATACTTTTGTACAATTCCTAATCTTAGGTCTTCTGAGATCTCTTTTGTTCGAGGCATGATTCACATCAGGCAATGCTTCTTGTGAATAGCAAACTCAAATTTTGTGAGTTTTTTTTAGGGCAAGGCAGCTCTAACCAACATCTCCAATCTTGTCTCATAGATTGGACTCCAGTTTAGCTGACTCCTGACCCTAACTAGCTTTTGGAGAAGTAATTAGCCTTGGGGTTCACATACCCTTTCCAACCAACACCATGAATTAAATGATGTGTTCATATATAGTGTTCATCTGTTGTTGTGACTTGGATGAAGATAAGATGTATGCAGCCATCCAGGTGTTTCCAAAGGGTTCATACTGTTTCTTCCCTATGTATATTAAAAATAAACAGATACCTTACAGTGCCTTCAGATAGTATTCCTTCCCCTTCACATTTCCACATTTTGTTACATTTAAAACTTAAATATACCATAATGACAAAGCAAAGGCAGGTTTAGAAATGTTTTCAAATGTAATTTTACACTACCGTTCAAATGTTTGGTCACTTAGAAATGTCCTTGTTTTTGAAAGAAAAATTTTTTTTCCATTAAAATAACATCAAATTGATCGGAAATACAGTGTAGACATTGTTAATGTTGTAGATGACTATTGTAGCTGGAAACGGCAGATTTTTAAAATGGAATATCTACATAGGCGTACAGAGGCCCATTATCAGCAACCATCACTCCTGTGTTCCAATGACACATTGTGTTAGGTAATCCAAGTTTATCATTTTAATAGTCTAATTGATCATTAGAAACCCTTTTGCAATTATGTTAGCACAGCTGAAAACTGTTGTACTGATTAAAGAAGCAATAAAACTGGCCTTTTTAGACTAGTTGAGTATCAGCATTTGTGGGTTCGATTACAGTGTAACGGTTTTGACTTGAGGTTATTATTTATAGGGGTGCCAGGTAGGTTGTGCCTACCAGAGAAAACATTGGTTTCTCCTTTTGGTTTGGGAGGGAATGAGTCCCATCTGGTCCGTCAAGTCTACACCAATACAAAGGACTTATGTAAAAGTCAGGATGGAAATAAACTTTTCATAAACTTCAAGAACAACTATTCTTTTGCGTGGGTTGTATTACCAACATAAATTATTACACATACATATAATAATATAACACACAGAGTTATGTCCTGTACCTCGGGCTTAAAAAGAGTCCAGCCCGGTAAAGGAGTTCAGAGAACTCAAGTGACCTTAGTCACGCAATGTTTGTCCGTTCATACAAGTGTAGCATAAACCCAGTATTAATCATACAATCAATATAACAATTATTTTACCACAACTATAAAGCGTATCAACTCTTACTAAGTCCTCAACTACAACTAACTACACAAATTATCACAGTATACATCAAAACAAATGAAATACCGTATACAAAAAGGTTGTAGTCAGTCGGTCAGTCAGACAATCCAATCCGCCAACAGATCTCCAGCGGAGAAAAGGCCACGAAGAACAGAGTGGTGTAGTCCACGGACACAAAGAGTGGATCCGATCCTGGGTAAACTCTATTAGGCTACAAAACACGGAACTTAGTGTTGAACTCATTCACGTCGTCTCCATCACAACCCCACTTTTGCGCAGCTGATGCTGGCCATTTAATTGGGACTTAAAGGGAAAGCACACTATTGGAAGGAGAAGCACTGAGACGGTTCAGAAAAATTCAGGGCCGTCACAACAGGGTCAAATTGTCCATAAACAAATATCTTTCTTCTGAAACTCGTCAGTCTATTCTTGTTCTGAGAAATTAAAGCTATTCAATGTAAGACATTTCCAAGAAACTGAAGATCTCGTACAATCCCTTAACAGAACAGCACAAACTGGCTCTGACCAGAAGAGAAAGAGGAGTAGGAGGCCCCGGTGCACAACTGAGCAAGAGGACAAGTACATTAGAGTGAGAACTAGATTGAGAAGCAGACCCCTCACAAGTCCTCAACTGGCAGCTTCATTAAATAGTACCCACAAAATACCAGTCTCAAAGTCAACAGTAAAGAGGCGACTCCGGGATGCTGGACTTATAGGCAGAGTTCCTCTGTCCAGTGTCTATGTTCTTTTGCCCATCTTAATCTTTTCTTTTTATTGGCCAGTCTGAGATGTGGCTTTTTTTTTGCAACTCTGCCGCGAAGTGGAAACGTCTAGGAGCAACAACAACTCAGCTGCAAAGTGTTCGGCCACACAAGAGCACAGAACGGGACCACTAAAAATGGCCTGTCTTTTGTTGCAACACTCACTACCGAGTTCCAAACTGACTCTGGAAACAACGTCAGCACAAGAACTGTTCATCGTGAGGTTTATGAAATGGGTTTCCATGGCCGAGCAGCCACACACAAGCCTAAGATCACCATGCGCAATGCCAAGTGTCGGCTGGAGTGGTGTAAAGCTCGCCACCAGTGGACACGGAGCAGTGGAAACGTGTTTTCTGGAGTGATGAATTACGCTTCACCATCTGGCAGTCCGATAGACAAATCTGGGTTTGGCGGATCCCAGGGGAATGCGACCTGTTCCAATGGATAGTGCCAACTGTAAAGTTTGGTGGAGAAGCAATAATGGTCTGGGGCTGTTTTTCATAACTTCGGGCTAGGTCCCTTAGTTCCAGCGAAGAGAAATCTTAACGCTGCAGCATACAATGACATTCCAGACAATTCTGTGCTTCCAACTTTGTGGTAACAGTTTGATGAAGGCCCTTTCGTGTTTCAGCATGACAATGCCCCCTTGCACAAAGCGAGGTCCATACAGAAATGGCTTGTTGAGATTGGTGTGAAAGAACTTGACTGGCCTGCACAGAGCCCTGAACTCAACCACCTTGAACACCGTTGGGAAGATTTGGAACGCCGACTGCGAGCCAGCCCTAATCGCCCAACATTAGTGCCTGACCTCACTAATGCTCTTGTGGCTGAATGGAAAAAGTCCCTGCAGAAATGTTCCAACATCTAGTGGAAAGCCTTTCCAGATGAGTGGAAAAGCTTCGCCTACAGTTCTGACTGTTCTACTGTAGCATATAACCTATTTCGGAGAAATGTAATCATACAATATTGTAAGAGCGTTCACTGTCTTATATGCCCCTTTTTTTCATTCTATGGTTCTAACTTGGTGTACATGGTGAGCACTGTAAGAATGGCCTATGTTCTGAATTCTGTCACTGTACATTTAAAAAGTACTAAACAAATAGTTATATTGGAAAATGTTATGTCCGGATTGCCTCTTGTCCACTTGTCGTCCATTTAGGCCATAGTTTGTACATTTCAACTGTCAGTAGAAACCACATTTGTTTAAGTAAGTCAGCCATTTCAGCTATGTTTTTTTAAAAGGAAGTAAATGAGGATGAATGAACTGTTTCGCTGCCAGACAAGGCTGCCCTTATAGCCAGGTGTAATAGTGGTAAGGTGTTGGGACTGCTGTTGGGACAGCTTTATGTAGACCCTTTGTGGGTTTGTGGGCACCGTTTGTCACCGTTATAGTGCAATTAATGTATTGTTTAGTGTTGTGTAGTGTAGTGGCTTTTCTGGCGTGCATTCCACTTTTTAGTTTTTTTGCCCAACGAAGATTTACGTGCTAAAATCGCCAATGAACATGCGTCTGGTCAGTCCTTCAGAACAACTCAAGGAGTTTGTTGTGCTCCTTACAAAACCTGTTTTCTAGGTTTCCACAGGGTTGATGTGTGTCTTCAAGTCTGCAGGACTGGGGCTATCTGATGAGGCTGCAGGTGAGTCTCACAGTAAGAGGTCAAGTACTACAGGCATGACTTCAGGGCCTTGAGTTTTGTCCCGGTACATACATCATAGGCCACTTCTCCAGGGCCGGCATGGCTTTGGTCTGGGCTGCTTGTAGCTTTTACTTGACCTGACTTCCTGAATGAAGGAGCAATCTCAGGAATGAAAGTATTGATGCGAAGCTCAGATCTCCTGTAGAATGTATCCTTAAACAGGGGACACTGGCACAGGCCATTACTGTCCCAGTACTTTCTGATGCAGGCCATCCAGAAGTTGTCTCCACATGAAGTGGTGACAGGCTCAATGAACACATCCAAACAGACAATGAGTCCAAATGTGAAACCATGAAGCAATTCCTTGAATCTCTCGCTCTTGATATTATGTAGATACTTCATGAGCTTATATAAAGTGTCATTGAGTGTAAATGAATAACTAGTATAAATGCAATCTTGATAAATGGTTTCACTAATGACTCATTTATGACAATTTCCAATGACACTGAAAATTGTCATTAAGACAACAGGTTAAGACACGAACACAGTAGTTCATCAGTTGTCTCGGCTTACCTGTGTGTGTCTGTGACTGCGATCTCTGTTCATTCTGTTTGTGAAAGAGGTCTGGAGAACCTATAGTTACTTATCACTAGAAATAGCCATAGTTTTGGTTAATAAAATACATTTTTATATTAAAATGTAGGAACTGGGTTCTAAATTTTCAGTGTTTCTCGCTATACACCAAGTCACTTGGCTCTGTCATAACCTCACATGGTCTCTCCTATCATTGCTATGCAGACGACACACAATTAATCTTCTCCTTTCCCCCTTCTGATGACCAGGTGGCGAATCGCATCTCTGCATGTCTGGCAGACATATCAGTGTGGATGACGGATCACCACCTCAAGCTGAACCTCGGCAAGACGGAGCTGCTCTTCCTCCCGGGGAAGGACTGCCCGTTCCATGATCTCGCCATCACGGTTGACAACTCCATTGTGTCCTCCTCCCAGAGCGCTAAGAACCTTGGCGTGATCCTGGACAACACCCTGTCGTTCTCAACTAACATCAAGGCGGTGGCCCGTTCTTGTAGGTTCATGCTCTACAACATCTGCAGAGTACGACCCTGCCTCACACAGGAAGCGGCGCAGGTCCTAATCCAGGCACTTGTCATCTCCCGTCTGGATTACTGCAACTCGCTATTGGCTGGGCTCCCTGCCTGTGCCATTAAACCCCTACAACTCATCCAGAACGCCGCAGCCCGTCTGGTGTTCAACCTTCCCAAGTTCTCTCACGTCACCCCGCTCCTCCGCTCCCTCCACTGGCTTCCAGTTGAAGCTCGCATCCGCTACAAGACCATGGTGCTTGCCTACGGAGCTGTGAGGGGAACGGCACCTCAGTACCTCCAGGCTCTGATCAGGCCCTACACCCAAACAAGGGCACTGCGTTCATCCACCTCTGGCCTGCTCGCCTCCCTACCACTGAGGAAGTACAGTTCCCGCTCAGCCCAGTCAAAACTGTTCGCTGCTCTGGCCCCCCAATGGTGGAACAAACTCCCTCACGACGCCAGGACAGCGGAGTCAATCACCACCTTCCGGAGACACCTGAAACCCCACCTCTTTAAGGAATACCTAGGATAGGATAAGTAATCCTTCTCACCCCCCCTTAAAATATTTAGATGCACTATTGTAAAGTGGCTGTTCCACTGGATGTCATAAGGTGAATGCACCAATTTGTAAGTCGCTCTGGATAAGAGCGTCTGCTAAATGACTTAAATGTAAATGTAAATGTAAATTTTGAACCCCTGCTATTTCTGGGGTTCGATCCTTAAGGAGGAGGACAGGCAGATGCTATCGGAAAAATAATATTTTGGTTGTGTTTATTAATTAAGGTCTTGGGTCACATTAGATTAAGACTTATTTTTACTGTAGGTTATCTATTGCCTGGTGCTCAAGTGTGGAGCTCATGGAACAGTGTTCTTTTTTTGGAAAAAGTGAGATATTGAAACCTCATAATCTGCTCTTTCTGATGCTATATAGTAATCAAAACATCTTACATGCATGTGACTCTATAAGAGGATTAGAAAAAGTCACGTTTTGGTGCTCACAGCAAAAAAGATATCCTCTTAAAACAATTCTGTTTAGTCGAGGTAATTGAGGTAATATGTACGTTGATAGAGTTAAAGTGAAAAGTGACGATGCATAGATAATAAAAAGAGAACAGCGTAAAAATGGAGGGTGGGGGGTCTTATGGCTTGGGGGAAGAAGCTGTTAAGAAGCCTTTTGGAGCTTAGGTACCACTTGCAGTGTGTTAGCAGAGAGAACAGTCTATGACTAGGGTGGCTGGAGTCTTTGGCAATTGCTAGGGCCTTCCTCTGACACCACCATGTATAGAGGTCCTGGATGGCAGGAAGCTTGGCCCCAGTGATGTACTGGGCCGTAGGCACTAACATCTGTAGTGCCTTGCGGTCAGAGGCTGAGCAGTTGCCATACCAGGCAGGGATGCAACCTGTCAGGATGCTCTCAATGGTGCAGCTGCATAACCTTTTGAGGATCTGAAGACCCATGTCAAATCTTCTCTATCTTCTGTGGGAGAATAGGCATCGTCGTACCCTCTTCACAATCATCTTGGTGTGCTTCGACCACGACAGTTAATTGGTGATGTGGACACCCAGGTACTTGAAAATCTCAACCAGCTCCACTACAGCACAGTCAATGAGAATGGGGGCGTGCTCGGCCCTCCTTTTCCTGTAGTCCACGATCCTCTCCTTTGTCTTGATCATGCTGAGGCAGAGGTTGTTATCCTGGCACCACAATGCCTGGTCTCTGACCTCCTCCCTATAGGCTGTCTCATCGTTGTCGGTGATCAGGCCTACCACTGTTGTGTCATCGGCAAACTTAATGATGGTGTTGGAGTCGTGCTTGTCCATGCAGTCATGGGTGAACAGGTAGTACAGGAGGGGACTGAGAATGTACCCCTGAAGGGCCCCCATGTTGAGGATCAGGGTAGCAAATGTGTTGTTACCTACACTTACTACCTGGAGGCAGACCGTCAAGAAGTCCAGGATCGAGTTGGGGAGGGAGGTGATTATTACCAAGGTCCTTGGCTTAGTGACGAGCTTTGAGGGCACTATGGTGTTGAATGCTGTGCTGTAGTCAATGAATAGCATTCTCAATATAGGTGTTCCTTTTGTCCAGGCGGGAAAGGGCAGTGTGGAGTGCAATAGAGATTGCGTCATCTGTGAATCTGTTGGGACGTGATATGTATGCAAATTAGGTGGGTCTAGGGTTTCTGGGATAATGGTGTTGATGTGAGCCATGACCAGCTTTTCAAAGCACTTCATGTCTACAGAAGTGAGTGCTACGGGTCGGTAGTCATTTAGGTAGGTTACCTTGGTGTTCTTGGGCACAGAGACTATGGTAGTCTGCTTGAAACATGTTGATATTACCGACTTGGTCAGGGACAGGTTGAAAATGACAGTGAGGGCACATAGAAGTAATTTAGCTCATCTAGTAGGCTCCCGCCTTCCCTTTGTAGTTCGTAATAGTTTTCAATCCCTGCCACATCCAACGAGCATCAAAGCCGGTGTAGTAGGATTTAATATTCGCCCTGTATTGACGCTTTGCCTGTTTGATGGTTCGTCTGAGGGCAGAGCGGGATTCTTTAGCTAGATTTTAGATTCTTTAGCTCTATCCTTTAGCTCAGTGTGGATGTTGCCTGTAATCCATGGCTTCTGGTTGGGGTATTTACGTAAGTACGGTCACTGTGGGGACGACGTCATCAATGCACTTATTGCTACTCAATGCCATTGGAAGAATCCCAGAACATATTCCAGTCTGTGCTATCATCTGCGTCATCTGACCACTTCCCTATTGAGCGAGTCACTGTTACTTCCGGCTTTAGTTTTAGCTTGTAAACAAGAATCAGGAGCATAGAATTATGGTCAGATTTGCCAAATGGAGGGTGAGGGAGAGTTTTGTATGTGTCTCTGTGTGTGGAGTAAAGGTGGTCTAGAGTTTTTTTCCTCTGGTTGCACATGTTACATACTGGTAGAAATGAGGTAAAACAGATTTAAGTTTCCCTGAATTAAAGTCCCCGGCCACTAGGAGCACCGCCTCTGGATGAGCATTTTCTTGTTTGCTTAGGGCCTTATACAACTCGTTGAGTACGTTCTTAGTGCCAGCATCAGTTTGTGGTGGTAAATAGACAGCTACGAAAAATACAGATGAAAACTCTTGGTAAATAGTGTGGTCTACAGCTTATCATGAGATACTTTACCTCAGGCGAGCAAAACCTTGAGACTTCATTCATCTTAGATTTCATGCACCAGCTGTTATTGACAAATAGACACAGACCGTCATCCCTTGTCTTTCCGGAGGCAGATGTTCTATCTTGCCGATTCATGGGAAACCCAGACAGTTGTATGTTATCCATGTCGTCGTTCAGCCACGACTCTGTCAAACAAGATATTACAGTTTTTAAATGTCATGTTGGTAGGATAGTCTTGATCGGAGCTCATCTATTTTATTATACAATGATTGCGTGTTGGCTAATAGGACTGATGGTAGAGGCGGGTTACCCACTCACAGTCGGATTCTTACAAGGCACCCTGACCTACGACCCCCATATCTCCGTCTCTTCTTCATGCAAATGACAGGGATTTGGGCATTGTCCGGTTTCTGAAGTAAATCCTTTGCGTCCGACTCGTTAAAGAAAATCTTCGTCCAGTACAAGGTGAGTAATCGCTGTCCTGGTATCCAGAAGCTCTTTTTGGACTTAGGAGATGGTGGCAGAAACATTATGTACAACATAAGTTACAAATAATGCTAAAAAACACAAACAATAGCCCAATTGGTTAGGAGCGGTTAGGAGCTAAACTGCTTGTCGTAAGCTGCTTGCTTTACGCTGTACTGCGTGATAGTAAACCCACAATCCCATCCATGTGTACAAACGGGCTAGTTTTAGTAGCTATGTTGACTATAACGCTAGTTAATATGGTGACTACAATGTAGGCTGTTTAACGGTTATGGTATGAAGGTTTGGCTTGGTGAGTTTAGTCCACATTTGAAGGGAAAAAGTTAGAGGAGGACAGTACGTAGATGGGAAAAGGAATTATACAACGAGCAAAGTGATGATGCTGTACGTGGATGCTATGAAAGTGACTGTGTGTGCTGTTGATCAGGGGTATATTGATTCCGTCAATTCCTTTGCAAAACCTTTCTTAAATGTAAGCAAATGGAATAAAACAGGGATGGACATACCTGACTTTGTCCAATAGAAAGGTTGGTTTTAGTTGGGCTAATGATTACACCCAAGATCAGCTAGATGCGAGAGTGTGCAAGGTAGTATTGCACACTGTCTGTCACCTTGAGTACTCCAATTTCTCTGTCGACCTGTGCACCTTCGTTATGAACTTTAATTTGTAGGCTAGGTTGTAGTAACCTCATGAAGGGTATAGGGCAAATTTGAGTATAATGTAGTAGCCTAAACCTATCGATGTTACGTTGAGCTGGGTGAATAGAATATGAATTACAATCATCCAATATCATCCAATATGCTGTAATAGAAATAAGGTCATGTTAATAAAAATCCTCCTCCGAATCTGAAACACCCCCGACCACCACTGACCAATACACACACACACACACAAACTTACTTTTTCCAGTCCTTCCTCCTTTAGACTGATTACGTCCAGGTCGAAGTCTGTCCTCAAACCGTTCGTTTTGTTGAAGAGGATGTGTCCAGTCAAGCCATCCCAATGGGCCTATAGAGAGGGGCACACACACACACACACACACACACACACACACACACACACACACACACACACACACACACACACACACACGCACACACACACACACACACACACGCACACGCACACGCACACACACGCACACGCACACGCACACGCACACGCGCACACACACACACACACACACACACACCAACCACCTAATTCAACTAAAAAACTAAAAAAGTCCAATGTGTCCAAGCTAGACCTTCCGCCTGGCTCTCTCTACACAGTCTGCATTTAAATACAACAATAAACTTTGAGAGACGAGCACCACAGAGGCTTGTTTGACAGGTATTGGAGTTCATTACACTGTGAAGTTGGTTGTGTTTGAATTTTTACTTCAAAGTGATTGGAGGATCAGAGAGACACGTTGCTGGGAGAGATATGAAAGACTAAAGTAGGGGGGGGACAGTACATTTGTATTTAAGCAGGGAGTTATGCTGAGACCATGGCATCTTTTCCAGTTCTGAATGAACACATCAATAAACAACAAGTACACTTATATATATATATATAAGTGTACTTGTTGTTTATTGATGAGAATACGACTGTATATATATATATATACACAGTCGTGGGCAAAAGTTTTGAGAATACATTAATTTTCACAAAGTATTCATTTTCACGAAGTCTGATGCTTCAGTTTGTATAATGGCAATTTACATATACTCCAGAATGTTGTGAAGAGTGATCAGATGAACAGCAATTAATTGCAAAGTCCCTCTTTGCCATGCAAACTGAATCCCAAAAACACATTTCCACTGCATTTCAGCCCTGCCACAAAAGGACCAGCTGACATCATGTCAGTGATTCTCTCGTTGACACAGGTGTGAGTGTTGATGAGGACACGACTGGAGATCACTCTGTCATGCTGATTGGGTTTGAATAACAGACTGGAAGCTTCAAAAGGAGGGTGGTGCTTGGATTCATTGTTCTTCCTCTGTCAACCATGGTTACCTGCAAGGAAACACATGCCATCATCATTTCTTTGCACAAAAAGGGCTTCACAGGTAAGGATATTGGTGCCAGTAAGATTGCACCAAAATCAACCATTTATCAGATCATCAAGAACTTCAAGGAGAGTGGTTCAATTGTTGTGAAGAAGAATTCAGGGAGCCCAAGAAAGTCCAGCAACCGCAAGGACCGTCTCCTAAAGTTGATTCAGCTGTGGGATCGGGGCACCACCGGTATAGAGCTTGCTCAGGAATGGCAGCAGGCAGGTGTGAGTGCATCTGCACACACAGTTAGGTGAAGACTTTTGGGAGGATGGCTTGGTGTCAAAAAGGGCAGCAAAGAAGTCACTTCTCTCCAGGAAAAACATCAGGGACAGACGGATATTCTGCAAAAGGTACAGGGATTGGACTGCTGAGGACAGGGGTAAAGTAATTTTCTCTGATGAATTCCCTTTCCGATCGTTTGGGGGCATCCGGAAAAAAGCTTGTCCGGAGAAGACAAGGTGTGCGCTACCATTTGTCCTGTGTCATGCCAACAGTAAAGCATCCTGAGACCATTCATGTGTGGGGTTGCTTCTCAGCCAAGGGAGTGGGCTCACTCACAATATTGCCTAAGAACACAGCAATGAATAAAGAAAGAATGGTACCAAAACATCCTCCGAGAGCAACTTCTCCCAACCCTCCAGGAACAGTTTGGTGACGAACAATGCCTTTTACAGCATGATGGAGCACCTCGCCATAAGGCAAAAGTGATAACTAAGTGGCTCGGGGAACAAAACATCGATATTTTGGGTCCATGGCCAGGAAACTCCCCAGACCTTAATCCCATTGGGAACTTGTGGTCAATCCTCAAGAGGCGAGTGGACACACAAAAACCTGCAAATTCTGACAAACTCCAAGCATTGATTATGCAAGAATGGGCTTCCATCAGAAGTTAATTGACAGCATTCCAGCGCGGATTGCAGAGGTCTTGAAAAAGAAGGGTCAACACTGCAAATAGTGACTCTTTGCATCAACTTCATGTAATTGTCAATAAAAGCCTTTGACACTTATGAAATGCTTGTAATTCTACTTCAGTATTCCATAGTAACATCTGACAAAAATATCTAAAGACACTGAGGCAGCTAACTTTGTGGAAATTAATATTTGTGTCATTCTCAAAACTTTTGGCTGTACACACACACACTACCGTTCAAAAGTTTGGGGTCACTTAGAAATGTCCTTGTTTTTGAAAGAAAAGCACGTTTTTGACCATTAAAATAGAATCGAATTGAAATACAGTGTAGGCATTGTCCGTGTTGTAACTGACTATTGTAGATGGAAACGGCTACATTTTAATGGAATATCTACGTAGGCGTACAGAGGCCCATTATCAGCAACCATCACTCCTGTGTTCCAATGGCACGTTGTGGTTATCATTTTAAAAGGCTAATTGATCATTAGAAAACCCTTTTGCAATTATGTTAGCACAGCTGCAAACTGTTGTACTGATTAAAGAAGCAATTAAACTGGCCTTCTATAGACTAGTTGAGTATCTGGAGCATCAGCATTTGTGGGTTCAATTACAGGCTCAAAATGGCCAGAAACAACTATCTTTTTTCTGGGACATTTCAGTCTATTCTTATTCTGAGAAATGAAAGCTATTCCATGCGAGAAATTGCCAAGAAACTGAAGATCTCGTACAACACTGTGTACTACTCCCTTCACAGAACAGCACAAACTGGCTCTAACCAGAAGAGAAAGAGGAGTGGGAGTCCCCGGTACACAACTGAGCAAAAGGATAAGTACATTAAAGTGTCTAGTTTGAGAACCAGACCCCTCAGAAGTCCTCACCTGGCAGCTTCATTACTCACTAAACACCAGTCTCAACGTCAACAGTGAAGAGGTGACTACGGTACGCTGGCCTTCTAGGCAGAGTTCCTCTGTCCAGTGTCTGTTCTTTTTCCCATCTTAATCTTTTCTTTTTATTGGCCAGTCTGAGATATGGCTTTTTCTTTGCTGCTCTGCCTAGAAGCCCAGCATCCCGGAGTCGCCTCTTCACTGTTGATGTTGAGACTGGTGTTTAGTGAGTCACTAAATAAACTGAGTAGTGGTAACTTAAACACGAGCCATAGTCATATTAACTTAATTACATGAAGTCATACTTACTGAATTCCTCCTCATCTGTATTTCAATGAAATGCTAACATTTGAAGTATTACGGTACCTCTTTGATGAGGCTTATAAAGCGCGCTCCGAAGCGCCAGGGTTTGTGGCGGTTGCACTGCAGCGAGCTGACAGTGATCTGCTGCGACTGCTGCACTGCCACCGCTACCATGTGCACCGCGTCGTACATCAGCGCTGCGTCCGTCTGCACAGAGAGAGAGATATGATGTCAGAGCATTATTACATCATGAGACAAAAGGTGTCTCTTGCTAAATAGATTTGATTAGATTTCCATTACACAACCTGTATAAGGTTAAATACAATACATTGTTATGTCAGAGCATGATTACATAATAAAGTGCATTATGATGTCAGAGCATTATTATATCATGAAGGGCACTATAATGTCATAGCATGTTTTATTAAACCTGCACTGTGTAACTATGTGGGTACAGGTGTTTTTGGACCCTTCTGACAAGAATGTAGTATTTCTTTGAGATTTGAACACGTATCCCAGAAACCCCAGCTCTCATTGGTCGGATGACGTAGCATCAACATCCGCTCTGAGACTTTGTGGCTTTGTGGCTTTTATCTCGTGGAATCCCAGTGTTGCCAATTTCGACATTTTCAGGAAATATGAGACTGTGGATGCATGCGATGTGATAACAGTTATGGACAACATTGAAGATAACTTAATTCTACTTGAGAAACAATGTCTTACGGACAGGTACATTTTGTTTTACATGTTAAAATATTCACGTTGTCAGCCAAAAAGGTAGGTAAAGTTAGCTAGCTAGCTAAATGGTTGTCAATAGCTACAGTGAATTTCCCTGTCTGGTTAAAGATATCAATATGACAATAGCTTTTTACATTGGTTAATTAACAGACTTTTGTAAATAAAAAAGTGTAAAATAATGAATTTTGACTATCATAGCTCTGCATTCATTGAAAATAACTTTGGTTTTGGCTAGTCCTTTGCCCTTCATGCACGCCTCCAACTCAATCATCAAGTTTGCAGACGACACAACAGTTGTAGGTTTGATTACCAACAACAATGAGACAGCCTACAGGGAGGAGGTGATGGCACTCCATGTGTGGTGTCAGCAAAACAATCTCTCACTGAACGTCAACAAAACAAAGGAGATGATCGTGGACTTCAGGAAACAGCAGAGGGAGCACCCCCCTATGCACATAGACGGGACAGCAGTGGAGAATGTGGAAAGTGTTAATTTCCTCTGCGTACACATCACGGACAAACTTAAAATGGTCCACCCACAGTGTGGTGAAGAAGCTGCAACAGCGCCTCTTCAATCTCAAGAGGCTTTTACAGATGCACAATTGAGAGCATCCTGTCCGGCTGCATCACCGCCTGGTACGGCAACTGCACCACCCACAACCGCAAGGCTCTTCTGAGGGTGGTGTGGTCTGCACAACACATCACCGGGAGAAAACTAACTGTCCTCCAGGACACCTACAACACCCGATGTCACAGGAAGGCCAAAAAGATAATCAATTACAACCACCCGAGCCACTGTCTGTTCACCCCGCTATCATCCAGAAGGCGAGGTCAGTACAGGTGCATCAAAGCGGGGACCGAGAGACTGAAAAAAAGCTTCTATCTCAAGGCCATCCGACTGTTAAACAGCCATCACTAACATTGAGTGGCTGCTGCCAACATACTGACTCAACTCTAGCCACTTTGGAAAATGGAATGGAAAAATGTATGAAATAAATGTATCACTAGCTACTTTAAACAATGCCACTTTATATAATGTTTTCATACTCTACATTACTCAAGTCATATGTATATACTGTATACCATCTACTGCATCTTGCCTATGCCGTTCGGCCATCACTCATTCATATATTTTTATTCCTTTACACTTGTGTGTATAAGGTAGTTGTTGTGAAATTGGTAGGTTAGATTACTTGTTAGATATTATTGCATGGTCGGAACTCGAAGCACAAGCATGTTGCTACATTCGCAATAACATCTGCTAACCATGTGTATGTGACAAATAAAATTTGATTTGGTCTGATGAAACAAAAATAGAAGTGTTTGGCCATAATGACCATCGTAATGTTTGGAGGAAAAAGGGGGATGCTTGCAAGGCGAAGAACACCATCCCAACCGGGAAGCATGGGGGTGGCAGCATCATTTTGTGAGGGTGCTTTGCTGCAGGAGGGACTGTTGCACTTCACAAAATAGATGGCAACATTAAGAAGGAAAATTATGTGGATATACTGAAGCAACATCTCAAGACATCAGTCAGGAAGTTAAAGCTTGGTCACAAATGGGTCTTCCAAATGGACAGTGACCCAAAGCATACTTCCAAAGTTGTGGCAAAATGGCTTAAGGACAACTAAGTCAAGGTATTGGAGTGGCCATCACAAAGCCCTGACCTCAATCCCATAGAACATTTGTGGGCAGAACTGAAAAACTCTGTGAGAGCAAGGAGGCCTACAAACCTGACTCAGTTAGACCAGCTCTGTCAGGAGGAATGGTTCAAAATTCACCCAACATATAGCGGGAAGTTTGTGGGAGGCTACCCAAAACATTTGACCCAAGTTAAACAATTTAAATGCAATGCTACCAAATACTAATTGACTGTATGTAAACTTCTGACCCACTGGGAATGTGATGAAAGAAATAGAAGCTGAAATAAATAAATCATTATCTATACTATTATTCTGACATTTCACATTCTTAAAATAAAGTGGTTATCCTAACTCACCTAAAACAGGGCATTGTTACTAGGATTAAATGTCAGGAATTGTGAAAAACTGAGTTGAGATGAATTTGGCTAAGGTGAATATAAACTTCCAACTTCAACTGTATCTAGCAGTCTAGGCACACTGAAATCTCTTAGCTACAAATGTGTAAAATTATTATTTTTTTAAATTGAAAAATACTAATATGCTGCATCCTCCACTTCCCTCTCCATATCCGTTCTGCCCCTGAACAAGGCAGTTAACCCACTGTTCCTAGGCCGTCAATGAAAATAAGAATTTGTTCTTAACTGACTTGCTTAGTTAAATAAAGGTAAAATAAAAAATTAAATAAGAATCCTTTGGAGGAATATCAGGCTCGCTGGCGGGCCAGCTTGTCACCGTGGAGACTAATGGCTCCTGATAGCCATGCCCACTCCCTGGAGAGCGTGGGCAGAGCGGGCGCTGCTGCAGATGGCACAATTGGCAACAGTGCCAATCAACTCCACTCCAAAACAACACACTCTACATGCCATATCATGTGCACTCTGAATGATACCATGTGAGTGTATGATCCTAGAAACAGACAGGCAATATGACTTGACCAAAAATAAGTTTCACAATGGTTAGGTTGTTCATTTTTGAACCCTTTTTCTCCCCAATGTCATGGTATCCAATTGGTAGTTACAGTCTTATCTCACCACTCCCGTATAGACTCGGGGGAGGCGAAGGTCGGGAGCTGTGCGTCCTCCAAAACACAACCCAACTGTTTTGATACAATGCCCACTTAACCCAGGAGCCAGCCACTGCACCCAGCCCGCCACAGGAGTCGCTAGTGCACAATGGGACAAAGAAATCCCTGCTAGCCAAACCCTCCCCTACCCCAGATGACGCTGGGCCAATTGTACAGCGCCCCATGGGTCTCCCGGTCACGGCCGGCTGCGACAGAGCCTGGACTCTAACCTAGAATCTCTAGTGGCACAGCGATGCAGTGCCTTAGACCACTGCGCCACTCGGGAGGCCAATGGTTAAGTTGTTACGAATGCACTGATATAAGTGGACGCATGTGGCATTTCTGCAACTTTGAAAAAAATATACTTTATATCAGAGTTGTGCATGTTGTTCACATGCATATCTGCCCTCCCATTGGCTAAAATGGTCCCACCTGCTCTCACCTCACGCCTGCCTTCCATCTTTGAGGACATGCATTTCCATTGTTAGAGTGGTCACTAAAGACTATCTTGTCAATATAATAGAAAATCTTTGTAGTGGGAAGCCATCTTGACTAAAGGCTGAAGTCAGAAATTATTTTAAACTAGGAAACTAGTAAGGGATATTGTATTGTTGAATCTTAAAATTGCGTAAGCAAGTTTAGGGTTATGAAAAGCTGGAATGGATGAAGGGCTGTGGGTTGAATAAAGAGAATAAAGAGAAAAAAGTTAACGTTGATCCACTGATGCAAAAGTGACAATATCAGCGTTTAATTCAACAAGAGAAAAGCTGCGAAATTGATAGATGAAAATAAATAGAAAGGAGGACCAAAAGAGTAGCCTCATGTTTGGAAAGGCTTTGGTGAGGTGGTGAAAGAGGATGATAGCAGTGTTATATGGGATGGTTGTGAGATGGTTGTGGTTGTGACAGTCACAAGACGGTGACTTCAAAATGTCACGTCTCTAGGTCTATAAGCTCTCACATTAAGCATTTCGTGCAGTAAAATGATAGGCCTACACGAAATGTATAGTTTTACTCGGGAACAGAAGTGGAGAAATATTATTTATTTATTTCAGCATCTTGAGAGAATGAATGTGCAGTTTGGGACCATCTATAAAGGTGCTATTTTAGCAGCTTTTCATTTGCTTAGAACCAGTTTGTCAAAATTATGCCACATTTTTCCAAAAACTGCATTTTCTCCCCACTCCCTTAACGTCTTTGCTGCAGGGGAGAAGAGATAAGACATGAAATCTTTTATCAAAATTCATTCATCATTTATGACATTCTGGGATCAAGGGTTTATTTTAGCAGCTTTTCATTTGCTTAGAACCAGTCAAACTAATGTCATTTTGAAATTATGCACGGGACATTTTTCCATAGATTTTTTTTAACTGCATTTTCTCCCCACTCCCTTAACGTCTTTGCTGCAGGGGAGAAGAGATAAGACATGAGAGGAAAGAGAAAGACTTCAAGTCTTTACAGATGTTAACTAGATAGCATTCATTCTATCATTTATGACATTCTGGTGATCAAGGGTTTATTTTACACTTCTAGTGTAACAAGTAGGCTAATGACAGAAGTTGACTAATAAATAGTCTACCAAAATGTCAGAAGTTCAAAGCAGGAACGTTGGCCTATCTAAAAACAAAAATAATGTAAATAAATAAAATCGGTCCTATATCTGACTAGTCTGTGTATCGTCTGTTCATTGGTTATTTGATTAAAAAGACGACGTGGAAAAATGGAAAACTGCAAGTATTTTCATTTTTGGTTTCTGATTTTGAAAAACGAAAATCTGAAAAATCTACTTGTTTTCTAATTTATGTCAAAATTGGACATGTAATGACAGAAAACAAATCACAACAACTGTTAATACATTTTAAGATTTGAATAATTATAACAAAGCAATAGAACAAACTCAACAACAACGAAACAAAGTTAGCTTATTTGGCTAGCTAGCACTGGATGCTACGTCCGTCCGTCCGAAACCTCTTTGTGTACAGTTAAGGTGTTGAATAGACAGTCGCTGCATTTGGGTTCGAGTCCCTGTCGAGAATACCCCCTGAATTCGCTACAATATACTCCAATGGTTGGTTTCACTGACCCTTCCCTTTAACTACCCCCAAATTGACCCATTTTTGTCAGCCTCACAACATTGCTGCAGTCTGTTGACGAGGTGGCGAGGCATGTCTGGCAGACATATCAGTGTGAGCAAAGTGAGGTAATCATGATCTGATCTACAAATAGTATTCCCTGGACAACAAATAATCGTTTTTTCATGCTCTATGTGATTAACTGACTCACCTCACTCCCGCCTGGAAAAAAAACCCCTAAACGCCGCAGCCCGTCTGGTGTTCAAAAAGCACAGCCCAATCCTGGATCAGATCTCCAATATGGCTGAATTGTAGTGTATTTACGCATATGTTGTACACTTCATAATCAACTATATTTACAGGATATAAAGTAAAAGCTACTACTATTGTAAAGTGGCTGTTCCACTGGACTAAAAAGTTGACAGAGCGTCAAATGACTTAAATGTAAATGACTTAAATGTAAATGTAAATGTAATGGAGTTAGCTGTTTCAAAGTGTGACATAAGCACAATGCCCTTTTTTCAGTTGGTTTTTGGCTCAGAGTAAAATAAAACACACCAATCCCAGTCATAATTTCAATGTAGTAAATCTGGCTCATTTGCCCCTGGTTGTGAAACGGAGCCAAACTAAATTATGAATGGGAATGTATTTTTGTGCCAATTTGGAGAAAAGTTTGTCTCACTATGGCTCTGCCACTACTGACACCTACTCAGTGCATTATTTATGTTGCTGCTAATGGATTTATGGACAGTTGCTCAGACACAGATTAAGCTTAGTCCTAGACTAAAAAGCAAGATCAATGAAAATGATGAATTGAGGGTGCTTTTTAGTCTAGGACTAAGCTTAATCGGTGTCAGGGAAACCTGCCTGACCGTAGTGTACCACTACTGTATCTAGTTGTTTTCTTGACATTTCCTGGTGCAATGTATATAGTGTTGAATATTGTTGTGTCTGTTTTTGCCCTTTTTACGGTTGAATTGCTTGCTTCTTGAGAGCATGGGTCCTTGTACTAACACTGCATTTAACCCTTTAGACCCCAATATAATTCTAGAATGCTGCTGTAAATTACTTAGAATTTTCAAGATAAAATAGCTTTATCCCACATTTCAAATAAACAGACATAGCTCAAAAATAAACAAATGACATTTACAAGTTAACTTAGTTTAAAAAGCACAACCTAATCTTTAATGACACCACTTACATGTCAATAGGAATAACACTCATTTTGTCATCCATTGATTAAAGACACTTACTATCAAAAACAATTAACACTCAACACAACAAAAAACATGACTATTTAAATTGTTGTAAATTTTACTAAATTACTCACTTAAAATGTACCAAGTATAATATATTATATGGTGCATTCAGAAAATATTCAGACCCCTTGACTTTCTCCACATTTTGTTAGGTTACAGCCTTATACTAACATTTATTAAGTAGTTTTGCTTGTCAATCTACACACAATAATACCCCATAATAACGAAGCAAAAAACTGTTCTTTAGAATTTTTGCAAATGTATTAAAAATTTAAAAAAGGGAAATATCATGTTTAGATAAGTATTTAGACCCTTTACTCAATACTTTGTTGAAGCACCTTTGGCAGCGATTAGAGCCTCGAGTCTTCTTGGGTATGACGCTGTAAGCTTGGCACAGCTGTATTTGGGGAGTTTCTCTCATTCTTCTCTGCAGATCCTCTCAAGCTCTGTCAGGTTGGATGGGGAGCATCGCTGCGCAGCTATTTTCACGTCTCTCCAGAGATGTCTGGGCTCTGGCTGGGCTACTAAAGGACATTCAGAGACTTGTCTCGAAGCCACTCCAGCGTTGTCTTGGTTGTGTGCTTAAGGTCATGTGTCCTCTTGGAAGGTGAACCTTCACCCCAGTCTTAGGTCCTGAGCTCTCTGGAGCAGGTTTTCATCAAGGATCTCTCTGTACTTTTCTCATTTCATCTTTCCCTCGATCCTGAATAGTCTCCCAGTCCCTGCTGCTGAAAAACATCCCTACTGTAACGATGTGCACTGAGAGTCGGGAAGCAAGTTCAGGGAGTGAGTGCTTTAGTAAATAAACACAACATAATACAAAATAAGAAACCGGAACAACGCACAAACATGACACAGGAACAGCAACAATAACGCCTGGGGAAGGAACCAAAGGGAGTGACATATATAAATCAAATCAAATTTTATTTGTCACATACACATGGTTAGCAGATGTTAATGCGAGTGTGGCGAAATGCTTGTAAAAAAAAATTCCTAGGAACGCGAAGCGAGGCGGCCATCTCTGTCGGCGCCGGAAGTTGTAATCAGGGAGGTGATGGAGTCCAGGTGAGTCTGATGACGCGCAGGTGCCCGTAAAGATGGTGACAGGTGTGCGCCATAATGAGCAGCCTGGTGACCTAGAGGCAGGAGAGGAAGCACACGTGACACCTATAGCATGATGCTGCCACCACCATGCTTCACCGGTTTCATCAGACAAGAGAATCGTGTTCCTCATTCCCCACTCTACCATAAAGGCCTGCTTGATGGAGAGCTGCAGAGATGGTTGTCCTTCTGGAAGGTTTTCCCATCGCAACAGAGGAACTCTGGAGCTCTGTCAGAGTGACCATCGGCCTGACCAAAGCCCTTCTCCCCCGATTGCTCAGTTTGGCCGGGTGGCCAACTCTAGGAAGAGTCTTGGTGGTTCCAAACTTCTTCCACTGTGTTCTTTGGTACCCTGAAAGCAGCAGAAATGTTTTGGTATCCTTCCCCAGATCTGTGCCTCGACACAATCCTGTCTCGGAGCTCTACGGACAATTCCTTCGATCTCATGGCTTGGTTTTTGATCTGACATGCACTGTCAACTGTGGAACCTTATATAGAGGTCTGTAAAAATTGAATTTACCACAGGTGGACTCCAATCAAGTTCTACAAACATCTCAAGGATGATCAATGGAAACAGGATGCACCTGAGCTCAATTTCGAGTCTCTTAGCAAATGGTCTGAATAGGTATGTAGATAAGGTATTTTTGTTCTAATCCTTCATAAATTTGCAAAAATTCATAAAAACCTGTTTTTCGCTTTGTCATTATGGGGTATTGTGCCTGCCCTGACCCTGCCTGCCCTGACCCTGCCTGCCCTGACCCTGCCTGCCGTTCTGGAACCTTTGCTCCCTCTCTGGATTATTGACCCCTGCTTCCTTTGACCTGTTGTTTGCCTGCCCCTCTATTATAAATACATGTTTGTTTGTTCAATACTGTCTGCATCTGGGTCATACATGAAACGTGATAATTCAGAGACTATTTCAAAATGTAGGTAACCTATCTAAATAAGATTTAGAACAGACCAGGCCTGACACAAAATGTAGAAATAGTAGCCTACTTTGACAACATTTCAATGAATGCAACAAGTATTAGATAGAGACAGATAAAGATAGAAGACAAACAACTGTTCAGTGACAATAACATATTAAGGAAAATGTAATATTTCACACTGTCACTTTAGTGTTTGCATTTAGCCTACAACATGTCATTGAACTTCTGGAAGCACGCCCCATCCTGCAAAGTGGCAAAGAACACCTAGAGCACCCTAAGGAGGTATCTAGGCTCTTTGCCTAGTGTCCACTCTGGATGCACACCACACTCTAGCCATATCACAAAGTGAACACACAAGCTGCATTTTGAATGCCTTCAGGGACCAGTGCCTGCAGTTTCTGGGAAGGGGCCGATGCAGGGTCCACAACACAAAGTATACATTTATGACAGCAATGTTGAGCATCCCCCAAAACACATACTTCCATAATTTTAATAGGTCCTCAGTTTGTCAAGATGGTCAAAACCGCCCATTTTCTTGTTGTAATCCATTACAATCTCTGGAACAGATATAACTTCCTACCACTTTTACAGCTCTAGTCAGGAACATAACCTCTCTCTCTCTCTCTCCCCCTCTCACACTGTCAATTCAAATTCAATTTAAGGGATTCAATGGCATGGGAAACATATGTTTACATTGCCAAAGCAAGTGAAATAGATAATGAACAAAAGTTAAATAAACAATTACAAATTACATTTACATTTACAAATTAACAGTAAACATTACACTCACAAAAGTTCCAAAAGAATAAAGACATTTCAAATGTCATTATGTCTATATACAGTGTCCTTTGCCCTTTTCGTGTGGCAACAGGTCACAAATATTGCTACTGTGGTATTGCACCCAATAGATATGAGAGTTTATCAAAATGTAATTTGTTTTTGAAATCTTTGAGAGTCTGTGTAATCTGATTCTCTTCCTTACTCTTTTTCCTCACCTGTACCAACCAAGTTATCATGACATGACTTGCTAATCTGTGAGCTATTCCCCAAGTTTTACAGAATCAAACATCGACAACACCAAACATATATCTGCTGTTTACTTACTTCATTCAGCTTGACTTCATCGCCTTTCAAAGTGCAAGGACATGTGCAAATCTGTATCACCAACCAACATAGAAAAAGCCTCTTTCACAGTGAAAAGCCATGTTTGCTTTGGCGCTGTCATTTTGAGTAATGATTTTTTAAATTTTTACGTAGAAAATTCAAATGACAGCATGCCCCGTTTACAGTTTCTGGTTGATGACAACAGCCACGCAACACCGACAACAGGTTGTTAGCAAGTTACTTTTGCCATATTGACACAGATATGGTCACAAATAAATAGACGTTCGCAACCACTATAGTAATTTAAAGAAAGGGTTCTAAAGGGTGACACAGGTTTTCTAGTAGAGATACATCTATAATATGACAAAACGTTACTGCAAAAATTGTGGCAAAGCACGCATCTCATTAGTGCCTGGTTGCAAACAGGATGCATGTTTTGTAATATGTTTTATCTGTACAGTCTTCCTTCTTTTCACTTTGTCATTTAGGTTAGTATTGTGTAGTAACGACAACGTTGGTGATCCATCCTCAGTTTCTCCTATCACAGCCATTCAACTCTGTAACTGTTTTAAAGTCACCATTGGCCTCATGGTGAAATCTGAGAGGTGTCCTTCCTCTCCGGCAACTGAATTAGGAAAGACACCTGTATATTTGTAGTAACTAGGTGTATTAATAAATTTGCCATGCTCAAAGGGATATTTAACGTCTGCTTTTTTATTTTTACCCATCTACCAATGTGTACCCTTCTTTGCGAGGCATTGGAAAACCTCCCTGGTATTTGTGGTTGAATATGTGTATTCGATTTTGGATCACAGGTCAAATGCAGCAATTACATTCACTTGTATTAGTTATCAAGAGAAGGAAGGGAGGTAGGGGGAGAGGGTTTCTTTAACCAAACACATCTACACCCATTTATCCACTCCCCCCACGGCCAAATCCCTCCATAGAAGTGCCATCTGTCAACTTCCAATAAAAAAAAACACACTTGAAGAACATTTTTACATTGAATTAAACTGATTTAATCAAAGAGCAGTTTGACAAGAGTACGCAAAATGTAGGATGAGGAGGTGCCAACAGCAAAGAAGCTTCCCCTAATGTATCCTGGAGAGAAAGAGAGAGAGAACGTGCAGCATTTGAGGGATCATTCATATTCGGTGAGAGGGACACACTAGTTAAACACACAAGTAACAATTAAATAGCCTGATGTGGACAACCATTCACCGGGAAACAATTTGAAAGTGTCTAGTAGTCATCTATAGGTAATACTACACGACATGAGAGAGATACACCTTGAACACATCACGCCATACCAGGAAGTGTAAAGGGGTTTTCCTTGAAGGACAGGGAAGGAGAGGATCTCAGCTGAGGTCCAAACATTTTGATGTTCTGTGAGTGAGAGAGGTGGTAGGGAGATCAGTAATCAATTCATATCAGATTGTCTCCGTATCATTGATCATCAGCCTCCGCCTCCCCCAGATAGAAGTATGTATACATTCTGAGAAGTAGGCCAATTGACGTAGCAATAGTCATGTTCACAACAGAAGAGTGTAGCCTACATCTGCCTTTCAGTGAGCAGGAAAGGATGTTTGAGGTATACCCGTACCAATAAAAAGGCACATTTTAACTTACTGTATTGGCTAAATTAAGCTTTATGATGATCTGCTCAGATGCCATACTGTGCCCCTTCTATTGGAACACACACACACACTTCATTGGATAGTGTTGTATATGTAACAATAGCTAAATTAGCTATGCAAAGTGCCAAATAGGTCAAAGTGCCAGATAGTAACTGCAGTGCATTATTACTCAGTCAAGAAGCACAGTAATGAAGAAACCTCACCTTTCTTCAGCAGGTAGACCTGGCCTGGCAGCTTCATCCTCTAGCATGTTGAGGGACTAACTTACTTCCACTAGCTACTACTAGTTAGCATGACTATAGCCAGTAGCCAGGTAGGCCTAGCTAGCTAGTCAGTAGCCAGCCTGCTAGCTCGTCAGTAGCCAGCTTGCTAGCTAGCCAGTAGTATAGCCAGCCAGTGCTAGCTAGTCAGCTAGTGCAAGCCAACTTTGTTCAGTTGTTGTTGAGTTTTTCTATTGGCATGGTAACTTCATGATAAATTTGATATCTTAGCTAACATTAGTGTTTTTATCTTCCTGTCACACTCACACATTCTAATCCATTATTTGTGCTGCCAACCTAAACTGTAAACACACACCCTAAACCATGTGAAAATTGCATGAGGGGGCGTGATATTTATTTCATGTTCAATTTTGACACAATAAATTACAAAACGAGTCGATTTGGTTGCGGATGGGTTATTAACAATTGCGGGCAGGTGCGAGTAAACAAACATCTGATTATTTAGATTTTTGCTTATTAGTGATTTTTTTTTCTGCTGGACTTTGGGACTGAACTGAATTGAACATTTACTTTCATTGGGAGATAGGCATTGTTGATAAGCTAAAACGGAGACAAGATTTTGCATTTTCATTTGTGAATCAGACACCTATATATTGATTTTGGGGAATTTTGCTTTGATTCTGTATGCCAGCTGATTCCTTTATGAATACACGTCATTCTTTACATACTCGTCCCCTTCCTAGTTTTGGTTACGTTTAGAGCTAACTGACCGTTATATTGTCTGATTTAATCTTTATATCCAAATCATATAAACTCCAAAAAAATCAAATTCCATGTTGACAAGTGCCTTTGAATTTTTGGGTGTTGGACTCATCGAGAAGCTGTTCCTTCTAAAATGAGAAGTGCCTCGTGCCTCTGCCATCCCACATGAACTCTAGTGAAATCATCCACTTCCAAACCCCAATTGAACTGAAGCTATTGTGGGCGTAGCTCCTTGGACCTGTCATTGTAAATGGATCCATCAGAGGAGGGTCAGGCAGAAGGTCGGGGTGTACAACAGGGAGTCAACTCAGCCTTGGCAAAACTCTGCTACTCCATTTTCTAGTTTATCTCTATAGGCACAAAGGAGCCCCCATGTTATCTGACAGCTTGAGAGGAGAGAGGAGGGATAGAAGGGAGGGAGAGCGAGGAGAAGGGAAGGAGAAGGAGAGCGAGGGAAGGAAGGAGAGAAAGAGGGGGGACAGAAGAGGGAGAAGGAAGGAGGGTGGGACAGAAAGGCAGAGATAGAGGGAGAGAAAGAGAGAGACCGGAGAGGACAGTCAGCATTCATCCCCTTGCCAGTCTTCCACTGTCGGCTTTGCTTTGGAGTTTGAGCTCTCTCGTGTCAGAGCCCATATCAGACGATCTGATATCCATCTCTCCATCACTCCTCCATCCCCATCCCTGCTGATTATTTCTTCCCCAGAGCTTGCTATGAGATGGGGCCAGTGTTATCTCCACAGCCTGTGAATATTTGTGTGTCCCCTTGTTGCCCCTGTGTGTTTGTGTGTGTGTCTGTGTGCTTGCGTGTGTGCATGTGGGGGGGGGGGGGTCACATAGCTGACTTCAAGCTAGCGGTATCACTACAGAGCCGAGTTAGATCCCAGGTTGCGTCACAACCGACTGTCCCATAGGGCAACGATTAGACAAGATTGTAATTGAAAGAAAAAAACAAACACTATAAGTAATTAGTAGGTCTACCTTTACGTGTTAAGTCTGTGAACTTTATTCTCCCTCCTCATGAGACAGCAATTAGAAAACATCTTAAATATGTGAGATTTTGGTGATGGCATTACAATGTGCAGGTCAATGTTACGGAAGGCAAATCATTTCTCCAAAACTAAATACAGTGCCTTCAGAAAGTATTCACACATTTACATTTACATTTAAGTCATTTAGCAGACGCTCTTATCCAGAGCGACTTACAAATTCACACCCCTTGACTTTTACACATTTTGTTTTACAGCCTGAATTTAAAACCGCTCAGAGATTTTGTAATGAGGCCAATGGTGACTAACACAGTTACAGAGTTTAATGTCTGTGATAGGAGTAAATTTAGGATGGATCAATATTTTAGTTTCTCCATAATACTAACCTAATTGACAGAGTGAAAAGATTTTCCAAACATGCATCCTGTTTGCAACAAGGCACTGAATGAAGCATTGCTGTAAAAAAATGTGGCAAAGCAATTAACTTTTTTGTCCTGAATACAAAGTGTTATGTTTGGGGCAAATCCAATACAACACACGGAGTACCACTCTCCATATTTTCAAGCATAGTTGTGGCTGCCTAATGTTACGTGTGTACTCATTAAGGACTGGGGAGTTTTTCAGTGTTCGAAACAGAATGGAGCTCAGTCAAAATCCTAGAGGAAAACCTGGTTCAGTCTGCTTTTTTACCAGATACTGGGCCATGATTTCACCTTTCAGCAGGAAAATAACCTAAGACACAAGGCCAAATCTAAACTAGAGTTGCTTACCAAGAAGACATTGACTGTTCCTGAGTGGCCGATTTACATTTTTGACTTAAATCTACTTGAAAATCTATGACAAGATCTGAAATGTTTGTCTAGTGATGATCAACCAATTTGACAGAGCTTGAAGAATTTTGAAAATAACTGGGTAAATGTGTGGAAAACACTTGGAAATTTACATTTACATTACATTTACATTTAAGTCATTTAGCAGACGCTCTTATCCAGAGCGACTTACAAATTGGTGCGTTCACCTTAAGACATCCAGTGGAACAGCCACTTTACAATAGTGCATCTAAATCTTTCAAGGGGGGTGAGAAGGATTACTTTATCCTATCCTAGGTATTCCTGAAAGAGGTGGGGTTTCAGGTGTCTCCGGAAGGTGGTGATTGACTCCGCTGTCCTGGCGTCGTGAGGGAGTTTGTTCCACCATTGGGGGGCCAGAGCAGCGAACAGTTTTGACTGGGCTGCGCGGGAACTGTACTTCCTCAGTGGTAGGGAGGCGAGCAGGCCAGAGGTGGATGAACGCAGTGCCCTTGTTTGGGTGTAGGGCCTGATCAGAGCCTGGAGGTACTGAGGTGCCGTTCCCTTCACAGCTCCGTAGGCAAGCACCATGGTCTTGTAGCGGATGCGAGCTTCAACTGGAAGCCAGTGGAGAGAGCGGAGGAGCGGGGTGACGTGAGAGAACTTGGGAAGGTTGAACACCAGACGGGCTGCGGCAGAAACCCAGAAAGACTCAGCTGGCATCGCTGCCAAAAGGTGCTTCCACAAAGTATTGACTTAGTGGTGTGAATACTTATGTAAATTAAATGTCTGCATACATTTCTTCACTTTGTCATTATGGGGTATTGTTTGTAGATGGGTGACAATGCCATATGTAGGAAATAGGATGACATTTGGGATTCAGACAGGATCAAGGGATAATAGCTCACAGCTCTGGCAGATTGAAATAAATTTAAAAACCATCTCTATATTTATTACAGAGCCCTGTTACCGGGTCCTGTGAGGCCCTTCAAATGCCTTGAGTGAAAGTGATCTTGGCCCACCGACAGAAGTGTCATCGTTGTATGAACGATTGGAGATAGGCGCAGGAATAGGTAATAGGGGAGGGGAGGGTGTTTAATTTCTCAACCCACAATTACAACATGCCATGAAAAGGCACGGGGACGAGCCCAAAACAAAAACACACAGAGATGGGACCCGTAATAACAACTGTACAAAACACGCAGCACGAAAGCCAAAACACAGGTACTCACAGGACCAACAGACATGGTAACAATAACCAACCAGGACAAAGAGGAACAGAGGGCACATATATACAATTACTAATCAGGGGAAATGGGAACCAGGAGTGCGTAATTAGACAGTTCAGTGAAGCCTAGAAGGCCGGTGATGCTGAACTCCGGAACTGGTGCAAGGAATGAGCAGCAGTACCTGGGAATAATGCTAGCTGGCTACGGCCCAACCCCAACCGTTGTTCTGCCTTGGCAACTCTCTTTCACTATTCTTTCTTTCTTTCTCTCTTTTTTTATGTGCCTATGTAGCTCCCCCTTCTCTCTCTCTCTCTCTCTCTCTCTCTGCACCTCTGTGACTGCATTTCTTTAATTCTCTCCCTCTCTCTTTCTCTTCAACCACCTCTTTCCTTTCAACCTTCTCTCTCTTCGTACCTCTAAAACTCCATAGCTCTCTCTCTTCCTCTCTCTTTCCACCTTTCTCTTCTTCTGTATCTTTATGATACACACACACACATTAGGGTTTGGTAAGGTTGGAGCGAAACAGTATAATGTCTTAAGTGCATGACTTAACTGTAATGGCCTACTACCACTCCTAGGAAAATGTGTCCCTGCTTTGAGTAATGCTGCCATCTGTGAACATATTTCATATAGGATAGCTGAGCAGACAATGCAACGCTCTCATAAGATCATGGCACGCAAATAAAATCGAAAACAATCTAATTTTATTGATTGAGTACACATATTTTGCAGATGCAGCAGAATGCTTATGTTTCTAGCTCCAACAGTGCAGTAATACTGAACATTACAAAACAATACACACAAATCCCCACAAAATAAATTAAGAAAATAAGAAATATCAGGACGAGTAATGTCTGAGTCCGGGAATATATATACAGTGGGGCAAAAAAGTATTTAGTCAGCCACCAATTGTGCATGTTCTCCCACTTAAGATGAGAGAGGCCTGTAATTTTCATCATAGGTACAATTGAACTATGACAGACAAAATGAGAAAAAAAATCCAGAAAATCACATTGTAGGATTTTTCATGAATTTATTTGCAAATTATGGTGGAAAATAAGTATTTGGTCAATAACAAAAGTTTATCTCAATACTTTGTTATATACCCTTTGTTGGCAATGACAGAGGTCAAAACGTTTTCTGTAAGACTTCACAAGGTTTTCACACACTGTTGCTGGTATTTTGGCTCATTCCTCCATACAGATCTCCTCTAGAGCAGTGATGTTTTGGGGCTGTTGCTGGGCAACACGGACTTTCAACTCCCTCCAAAGATTTTCTATGGGGTTGAGATCTGGAGACTGGCTAGGCCACTCCAGGACCTTGAAATGCTTATAACGAAGCCACTCCTTCGTTGCCCGGGCGGTGTGTTTGGGATCATTGCCATGCTGAAAGACCCAGCCATGTTTCATCTTCAATGCCCTTGCTGATGGAAGGAGGTTTTCACTCAAAATCTCACGATACATGGCCCCATTCATTCTTTCCTTTACACGGATCAGTCGTCCTGGTCCCTTTGCAGAAAAACAGCCCCAAAGCATGATGTTTCCACCCCCATGTTTCACAGTAGGTATGGTGTTCTTTGGATGCAACTCAGCATTCTTTGTCCTCCAAACACGACGAGTTGAGTTTTTACCAAAAAGTTATATTTTGGTTTCATCTGACCATATGACATTCTGCCAATCTTCGTCTGGATCATCCAAATGCTCTCTAGCAAACTTCAGACGGACCTGTACATGTACTGGCTTAAGCAGGGGGACACGTCTGGCACTGCAGGAGTCCCTGGCGGCGTAGTGTGTTACTGATGGTAGGTCCCAGCTCTCTGCAGGTCATTCACTAGGTCCCCCCGTGTGGTTCTGGGATTTTTGCTCACCGTTCTTGTGATCATTTTGACCCCAGGGGGTGAGATCTTCCGTGGAGCCCCAGATCGAGGGAGATTATCAGTGGTCTTGTATGTCTTCCATTTCCTAATAATTGCTCCCACAGTTGATTTCTTCAACCAAGCTGCTTACCTATTGCAGATTCAGTCTTCCCAGCCTGGTGCAGGTCTACAATTTTGTTTCTGGTGTCCTTTGACAGCTCTTTGGTCTTGGCCATAGTGGAGTTTGGAGCGTGACTGTTTGAAGTTATGGACAGGTGTCTTTTATACTGATAACAAGTGCCACAAGTGCCATTAATACAGGTAATACAGGTAACTAGTGGAGGACAGAGGAGCCTCTTAAAGAAGAAGTTACAGGTCTGTGTGAGCCAGAAATCTTGCTTGTTTGTAGGTGACCAAATATTTATTTTTCACCATAATTTGCAAATAAATTCAATAAAATCCTACAATGTGATTTTCTGGATTTTTTTTCTCATTTTGCTTGTCATAGTTGAAGTGTACCTATGACGAAAATTACAGGCCTCTCTCTTTTAAGTGGGAGAACTTGCACAATTGGTGGCTGACTAAATACTTTTTTGCCCCACTGTATATAGGATGAGCCTTGACTAGAATACAGTATATGCATAAGAAATTAATAAAACAGTATGTAAGCATTATTAAAGTACCAGTGTTACATTTACATTACATTTAAGTCATTTAGCAGACGCTCTTATCCAGAGCGACTTACAAATTGGTGCTTTCACCTTATGACATCCAGTGGAACAGCCACTTTACAATAGTGCATCTAAATCTTTTAAGGGGGGTGAGAAGGATTACTTTATCCTATCCTAGGTATTCCTTAAAGAGGTGGGGTTTCAGGTGTCTCCGGAAGGTGGTGATTGACTCCGCTGTCCTGGCGTCGTGAGGGAGTTTGTTCCACCATTGGGGGGCCAGAGCAGCGAACAGTTTTGACTGGGCTGAGCGGGAACTGTACTTCCTCAGTGGTAGGGAGGCGAGCAGGCCAGAGGTGGATGAACGCAGTGCCCTTGTTTGGGTGTAGGGCCTGATCAGAGCCTGGAGGTACTGAGGTGTGTTCAATGACTATTTATTCCCGGCCATGAACAGTAATTATTGGTTCAGGGCAGGGTAATGCACAGAGGCCCGCTAGTTGTGACTATTTAAAGGCTGATTGCCTGGAGATAGAAGCTGTTTTTCAGTCACTCGGTCCCAGAATTAATGCATCTGTACTGTCTCCACTTTCTAGATAGTTGCTGGGTGAACAGGGTGTGGCTAGATCGTCTTGGCCTTCCTGTGACACTGGGCGCTGTAGATGTCCTGGAAGGCAAGCAATTTTACCCCTGTAGATGCGTTGGGCTGACCTCACCACCTTCTGGAGAGCCCTGCTGTTGAGGATGGTGCAATTGCCATAACAGGCGGTGATACAGCCCAACAGGATGCTCTCAATGTTGCATCTGTAGAAATTCATGAGGGCCTTAGGGGCCAATCCACATTTCTTGAGCCTCCTGAGGTTGGACTTATCATTTCAGGTGGTCAGTGATGTGCATGCCGATGAACTTGAAGCTTTTCACCCTCTCCACTGCGGCCCCATTGATGTGGATGGAGACGTACTCTCTCTCTGCTGTCTCCTTAAGTCCAGGATCAGCTTCTTCATTTTGTTGATATTGAGGAAGAGGTTATTTTCCTGGCACCACTCCGGCCTACCACTGTTGATTATTGAGTTGGATATGTGCATGACTGCATGGCCACGCAGTCATGGTTGAACAGGGAGTACAGGAGGGGGCTGGAGCCCCTGTGTTGAGGATCAGAATAGAAATTAGCGCTGCGAGGCGATAGTCATTTAGTTCAGTTACCTTCGCATTCTTGGGTACAGGAACAATGGTTGACGTATTGCAACAAGTGGGGACAACCGACTGGGGTAGAGAGAGATTGAATATGTCCGTAAACACTCCATTCAGCTGGTCTGCACATGCTCTGAGGACGCGGCTTGGGATGCCGTCTGTGCCAGAAGCCTTGCGAGGGTTAACACACTTAAACGTCTTTATCATGTCTGCCACAGAGAACGAGAGCTCACAGTCCTCGTGAGAGGTGGTGGCCCGCATCTGCGGCTTTGTGTTTGATTCGAAGCGAGCAAAGAAGATGTTCAGCTTATCTGGAAGTGAGGCGTCGGTGACCTTTCCCTTTATAATCTGTGATTGTCTGGAGTCCATGCCACATGTCTCGTGTCTGAGCCTTTGAATTGAGACTCCACTTTGTCCCTGTACTGTTGTTTCGCCTTTATGATTTACCTTACGGAGGGCATAGCTGGTCTGCTTGTAAACGTCCATGTTCTCAGTAACATTGCTGTGGTTAAATGCGGTGGTTCACGCTTTCAGTTTTGTGTAAATGCTGCGATCTTTCAACGGTTTTTGGTTTGAATAAGTTCTAATCATCATGGTGGGAACAACATCCTCTATGCACTTAATGATGAACTCAGTCACAGAGTCAGTCAATATTATTTTCAGTGGCAACCTGGAACATTTCCCAGTCCGCGTAATCAAAACTCACTAATGGGGCATTACATACATTCTAACCTGATTAGCCAATTTCCAGGTACAGAGTACGGAGTTCCCTCAGTACAGTGTAACCAGTCTTGGCTTGGGTCTACTGTGTCAAAGGGACTATGGTTTTTTGGCTGCTCCCAAGTTGGATGAACAACCAGGCAGTCATTTTTGGGACATCCTTGGGCTTTGGCATCATGTGTTTGGGTGAGGCTAGTATGTCCGTGGGGATCAGCGTCTCTAAAATGCCTCTTTTTCTCTCTCTATCTTTTTTCTGTCTCTGTCCCTCCTCCCTCGTTTTCTCTCTCCCCTTTACTCTCTCATACAATTCAGCTCATTGCACCATGTCCGGATATCTGAAAAGAAAAGGATTACTGTGAACATCCTCATCTAATCCTCTGGATCCTCTGTCTCTCTCTCTCTCCCTCGCTCCCCCTCTCTCCACCCATCCTGTTCTATGGTTTTCCAAGCTTCCACTGTCCCTGTCAAAAACTGTTGTATTCTCTACAGTGTATTACTTTTGACCAAGTCCCATAGCTAAACCCACTGCCCAGTCGTATGCAGTATCCTCATTTAGGTAAACCGCAGACCCCACAGTGCTGGCTGCCAAGAGTGTCTCTGTGTGTGTGTGACGAACCTGCATTTTGTGTGTAAGGACCTAGACTTGTCTGTGCTCTCTGAGAATATGTACAGTTCCAGTCAAAAGATTGAATGAGTAGTTGTGTCGAAAGGTTTTTTGTTGTTGTTTTTTTGTACTATTTTCTGCATTGTAGAATAACAGTGAACACATCAAAACTATGAAATAATACATATGGAATCATGTATTAACCGAAAAAGTGTTAAACAAATCAAAATATATTTTATAATTGAGGTTCTTTAAAGTAGCCACCCTCTGCCTTGATGACAGCTTTGCACACTCTTGGCATTCTCTCAACCAGCTTCATGAGGTAGTCACCTGGGAGGCATTTCAATTAACAGGTGTGCCTTGTTAAAAGTTAATTTGTGGAATTTATTTCCTTCTTAATGTGTGCCAATCAGTTGTGTTGTCACAAGGTAGGGGTGGCATACAGAAGATAGCCATATTTGGTAAAAGACCAAGTCCATATTATGAAGAACAGCTCAAATAAGGAAAGAAGAACAACAGTCCATCATTACTTTCACAGCGTTCTTTTTCTTCACATCACAGCGGTTTTTATGTTTTTGCGACCGCACTTGAAGAAACGTTTAAAGTTCTTGACATTTTCCACATTGACTGACCTTCATGTCTTAAAGTGATGACGGACTGTTGTTCTTCTTTCCTTATTTGAGCTGGTCACAACCATCACATTAGTATTCTCACCCGGTCCACACTTGGGTGCATCATTTCATCATTCCTGCATGATAATGCAACTCGGTGAATAATGACATGCCCCCCCCGGTTCCCTCCCCCCTCATACTAAAACACCCCTCCCACAGCTTACAGAGTCCTGTATGTGTGTGTGTGTGTGTGTGTGACTGATGGTACTGTGTTTGTGTGTGTCTGTGTCTGTGTATACAGTACAACTATTTAACTAACCACTTAGCAGTCTTATGGCTTGGGGGTAGAAGCTGTTCAGGGTCCTGTTGGTTCCAGACTTGGTGTATTGGTACCGCCTTCCGTGCGGTAGCAGAGAGAAGAATATTGGATGGCTGACAATTGTTAGGGCCTTCCACTGACACTGCCTGGTATAGAAGTCCTGGATGACAGGGAGCTCGGCCCTGGTGATATACTCGGCAGTATGCATGACCCTCTGTAGCACCTTGTGGTCAGATGCCAAGCAGCCATACCAAGCGGTGATGCATCCAGTCAAGATGCTGTCAATGGTGCAGCTCTAGAACTTTTTGAGGATCTGAATATTTTCAGCATCCTGAGGGGGAAGAGGTGTAGCATTATTCTTGACTGTGTTTGTGTGGACCATGATAATTCCTTAGTGGTGTGGACACTGAGGAACTTTAAGGTCTCGAACCGTTCCACTACAGCCCTGTCGATGTGGATGTGGGTGTGCTCTCCTGTTGCCCACAATCAGCTCCTTTGTCTTGATCACGTTGACGGAGAGGTTGATGTCCTGGCCCCACACTGCCAGGTCACTGACCTCTTCCTACAGGCTGTCTCATTGTCGTTAGTGATGAGGCCAACCACCGTCGTGTCGTCAGGAAACTTAATGATGGCGTTGGAGCCGTGCGCGGCCACACAGTCGTGAGTGAACAGGGAGTATCTGTTTCACCTGCCCTTGTGCTTGTCTCCACCCCCTCCAGGTGTCTCCCATCTTCCCCGTTATCCCCTGGGTACTTATACCTGTGTTTCCTGTCTGTCTGTGCCAGTTTGTCTTGTTTTGTCAAGTCAAACAGCGTATTACTCCGTGCTTCTGCTTTTTCCTTTTCTGTTTTTTGCTAGTCCTCCCGGTTTTGACCCTTGCCTGCCTGGACTGAACCCGCCTGCCTGACCATACTAGCTGCCCTGACCTCGAGCCTGCCTGCCACTCTGTACCTCCTGGACTCTGACCTTGTTATGATCTTTTGAGTGTCCACGACCATTCTCTTGCCTGCACGACCATTCTCTTGCCTGCCCCTTGGATACTAATAAATATCAGAGACTCGAACCATCTCCCTCCCGTGTCTACATCTGGGTCTCACCCTGTGCCCTTTCAGTGATCACATATTCATCTGCAGCAACTGGTGCTCTATTGCATGGTTCTGTGTTGCTTGCCTCGAAACGAGCATAGAGGAATTTAGTTTGTCTGGAGTCTTGCCTCACTGGCAGCTCATGGCTGGATTTCCCTTTATAATCTGTGATAGTTTGCGAGCCCTGTCACATCCGTCGAGCGTCAGTAGGATTCGATCTTAGCTCTGTATAAGTGTTTTGACTGTTTGAAGGCTCATCGGAGGTCATTGCTGGATTTATTTCAAGCATCCTTATTAGTTTCCCACTCCTTGAATACCGCAGCTCTTGCCTTTTGCTCAGTGCGGATGTTGCCTGTAATCCATGGCTTCCGGTTGGTGTATATACGTACGGTCACTTTGTGTGTGTGTGTGCTTCTGTGTGTGTGTTGTGCATCATCCTCCTCCATGTTAGACCACTGTTTATACATATCACATGCTGTGAATAGATACAGTAGAGCCCGACCGATATGGGATTTTTGGATTCAATACCGCTTTCCCCTTTTATAGTTGGAATATTCACAATAAACAATATATCTGCCGATATTTATGTTATTATAGCTGGAATGAAGAAAAACACTTTTTTATGGATTGTGCTTAAAATATCCGTACAAAGACACTCAAAGTTGTGTTCCTAATTTTGAGGAAAGAACATTAATGTAAGCACCACATAAAATTTAGGAGCACCAGAAAACAAGATATTATTATGGAAAAACTATGTTACTCCAGGGAAAGGAGGATAAACTGCACCGATTCCAGCAAAACAATGACATATGACACATTTTAAAAGTATTGGTATTTAGCTATGTTTTTATCAATTGTATTGCTGTAGCCATGGAATTCTGGTAGTTGAAAGGAAAAACATCAATCACAAAATGTGTCCCTGGCACAGCGTTGCCTCTTGCTCCAAGCATTGCCTCAGTGAACGGTCCTTGCTATCTCGGGATCCTTGGGACGTCCCTACCCCATTGCCTCAGTGAACGGTCCTTGCTATCTCGGGATCCTTGGGACGTCCCTACCATATTGAATTTGAAATGTAAAATGGTTACGTTATGGCTTAACAGAATGGTCAGGCAGGCGGGTACAGAGTCCAGAAACAGGCAAGAGTAAAAAGACAATAGAGAAGGCAAGAGAACGGGAAAAACACACTGGTTGACTTGGATATGGCCTCCAATCGCTCTTAAATACAAGTAAAACTAAATGCATGCTCTTCAACCGATCGCTACCTGCACCTGCCCGCCTATCCAACATCACTACTCTGGACGGCTCTGACTTAGAATACGTGGACAACTACAAATACTTAGGTGTCTGGTTAGACTGTAAACTCTCCTTCCAGACCCATATCAAACATCTCCAATCCAAAGTTAAATCTAGAATTGGCTTCCTATTTCGCAACAAAGTATCCTTCACTCATGCTGCCAAACATACCCTTGTAAAACTGACCATCCTACCAATCCTCGACTTTGGCGATGTCATTTACAAAATAGCCTCCAATACCCTACTCAACAAATTGGATGCAGTCTATCACAGTGCAATCCGTTTTGTCACCAAAGCCCCATATACTACCCACCATTGCGACCTGTACGCTCTCGTTGGCTGGCCCTCGCTTCATACTCGTCGCCAAACCCACTGGCTCCATGTCATCTACAAGATCCTGCTAGGTAAAGTCCCCCCTTATCTCAGCTTGCTGGTCACCATAGCATCTCCCACCTGTAGCACACGCTCCAGCAGGTATATCTCTCTAGTCACCCCCAAAACCAATTCTTTCTTTGGCCGCCTCTCCTTCCAGTTCTCTGCTGCCAATGACTGGAACGAACTACAAAAATCTCTGAAACTGGAAACACTTATCTCCCTCACTAGCTTTAAGCACCAACTGTCAGAGCAGCTCACAGATTACTGCACCTGTACATAGGCCACCTATAATTTAGCCCAAACAACTACCTCTTTCCCTACTGTATTTAATTAATGAATTAATTTTGCTCCTTTGCACCCCATTATTTTTATTTCTACTTTGCACATTCTTCCATTGCAAATCTACCATTCCAGTGTTTTACTTGCTATATTGTATTTACTTTACCACCATGGCCTTTTTTTGCCTTTATACCTCCTTATCTCACCTCATTTTCTCACATCGTAAATAGACTTGTTTATACTGTATTATTGACTGTATGTTTGTTTTACTCAGAAAAACGTGTGCGCTTTTTAGTTGAAGGTGATTTGTTTGTAATATGTGATCTATAGGCTAAGAGCGCTTCATAAGCTGTTTATTCCATTGTCGGGTTTGAATAGTGTGAGAAGACAACATATTTGGCAAGACTAACAGCAGGGTAAAAAAATCAATTCTAGCTCTTAAAGGGGCAGTAGCCTACATTTGATGTTGAATTTTAACGTTATTTAGTCTTCTGCTATTTATTTATTATTACCAATAATATTCACATTTTAAAACCTCTTGGGGCTAGGGGGCAGAATTTTCACTTTTGGATAAATAGCGTGCCCAATTTCAACTTCCTGCTTCTCATGCCAAGAATATAAGATATGCATAGTATTCATAGATTTGGATAGAAAACACTAAAACTGTTTGAATCATGTCTGTGAGTATAACAGAACTTATGTAGCAGGCAAAATCCCGGGGGCTAACTGTTCAGATTTAGTTTTGTTTTTTTGCCTCTCTCTGTTCCCTTATTTGTCATTGCCAAGGGATATTTCTTAGGAACCTGTTTTCAGTTCCTACCGCTTCCACTGGATGTCACCAGTCTTTGGAATTTGGTTGAGGTTATTCCTTTGTGCAATGAAGAAGTAGGCCAATTAGGAACTGGGTAACACTTTTGTGAGATGCGCACGACGTGAAAAGCAGGGCTGGTTTGTTTTCATTCCTGTATTGAACCCAGATTGCCCCGTCTACAATTTAAGCGATTATTAACGTTTAAAAATACCTAAAGTTGTATTACAAAAGTAGTTTGAAATATTTTGGCAAAGTTTATAGGCAACTTTTTTGTAAGCTGTTTTTTTCTGGAACAAACGCACTTTATAAATGGACCTTTTGGATATATATGGACGGAATTAATCGAACAAATGGACCAATTGTGATGTTTATGGGACATATTGGAGTGCCAACAAAAGAAGCTCGTCAAAGGTAATGCATGTTTTATATTTTATTTCAGCGTTTTGTGTAGCGCCTGCAGAGTTGAAATATGCTACCCCTTTGTTTACTGCTGGTGCTATCATCAGATAATAGCTTCTTATGCTTTCACCGAAAACATTTTTAAAATCTGACATGTTGGCTGGATTCACAACGAGTGTAGCTTTAAGTGAGTATCTTTACATGTGTGATTTAACCTCTTCAGTCGACCCTCTACTTTTTAGAACATTTTGTTAAAAATCGCGCAACATTTCAGCGCCCTGCTACTCATGCCAGGAATATAGTACGTTCATATGGTTAGAATGTGTGGATAGGAAACCCTCGGACGTTTTTAAAACTGGTTAAATCACGACTGTGGCTATTACATAACGTGCGTTACATCGGAAAGCGCAGGAAAACCTGATCACAGAAAATGGAAATAAATATCCTTGCGCCACTTCCAGGAATTGTTAACAGTGAGCCGAATTAGATAAGACCGAGCATTCAACTCCCACAGCATCCCCATGTTGTCTAGAGTCTTGTGAATTGAATCATCTTTGATTCTTGGTTGAACCGAAAGAGGGGCACGACTTACCTCCGGTCTCCGCCCAGATCATTCCGGAAGAGCTCTCTCCTGAAATTTTTTCCAAGACGACAGCTAATGATTTCTACATCGCCTATGGATGATTTTTATCGCTTATTAACGTTTACTAATACCTAAAGTAGCATTACAAACGTATTTCGAAGTGTTTTGTGAAAGTTTATCGTCTACTTTTTGAATTTTAAAAAATGACGTTACGTTGTGAAATCGCTGTTTTTTTCGTTTATCACACAGTCTACATATAACGATATCTTGGCTTTATATGGCCCGATTTAATCGAAATACATTTACATTTAAGTCATTTAGCAGACGCTCTTATCCAGAGCGACTTACAAATTGGTGCGTTCACCTTAAGACATCCAGTGGAACAGCCACTTTACAATAGGTGGTGATCCGTCATCCACACTGATATGTCTGCCAGACATGCAGAGATGCGATTCGCCACCTGGTCATCAGAAGGGGGAAAGGAGAAGATTAATTGTGTGTCGTCTGCATAGCAATGATAGGAGAGACCATGTGAGGTTATGACAGAGCCAAGTGACTTGTTGTATAGCGAGAATAGGAGAGGGCCTAGAACAGAGCCCTGGGGGACGCCAGTGGTGAGAGCGCGTGGTGAGGAGACAGATTCTCGCCACGCCACCTGGTAGGAGCGACCTGTCAGGTAGGACGCAATCCAAGCGTGGGCCGCGCCGGAGATGCCCAACTCGGAGAGGGTGGAGAGGAGGATCTGATGGTTCACAGTATCGAAGGCAGCCGATAGGTCTAGAAGGATGAGAGCAGAGGAGAGAGAGTTAGCTTTAGCAGTGCGGAGCGCCTCCGTGATACAGAGAAGAGCAGTCTCAGTTGAATGACTAGTCTTGAAACCTGACTGATTTGGATCAAGAAGGTCATTCTGAGAGAGATAGCGGGAGAGCTGGCCAAGGACGGCACGTTCGAGAGTTTTGGAGAGAAAAGAAAGAAGGGATACTGGTCTGTAGTTGTTGACATCGGAGGGATCGAGTGTAGGTTTTTTCAGAAGGGGTGCAACTCTCGCTCTCTTGAAGACAGAAGGGACGTAGCCAGCGGTCAGGGATGAGTTGATGAGCGAGGTGAGGTAAGGGAGAAGGTCTCCGGAAATGGTCTGGAGAAGAGAGGAGGGAATAGGGTCAAGCGGGCAGGTTGTTGGGCGGCCGGCCGTCACAAGACGCGAGATTTCATCTGGAGAGAGAGGGAGAAAGAGGTCAGAGCACAGGGTAGGGCAGTGTGAGCAGAACCAGCGGTGTCGTTTGACTTAGCAAACGAGGATCGGATGTCGTCGACCTTCTTTTCAAAATGGTTGACGAAGTCATCTGCAGAGAGGGAGGAGGGGGGAGGAGGATTCAGGAGGGAGGAGAAGGTGGCAAAGAGCTTCCTAGGGTTAGAGGCAGATGCTTGGAATTTAGAGTGGTAGAAAGTGGCTTTAGCAGCAGAGACAGAAGAGGAAAATGTAGAGAGGAGGGAGTGAAAGGATGCCAGGTCCGCAGGGAGGCGAGTTTTCCTCCATTTCCGCTCGGCTGCCCGGAGCCCTGTTCTGTGAGCTCGCAATGATTCGTCGAGCCACGGAGCAGGAGGGGAGGACCGAGCCGGCCTGGAGGATAGGGGACATAGAGAATCAAGGGATGCAGAAAGGGAGGAGAGGAGGGTTGAGGAGGCAGAATCAGGAGATAGGTTGGAGAAGGTTTGAGCAGAGGGAAGAGATGATAGGATGGAAGAGGAGAGAGTAGCGGGGGAGAGAGAGCGAAGATTGGGACGGCGCGATACCATCCGAGTAGGGGCAGTGTGGGAAGTGTTGGATGAGAGCAATAGGGAAAAGGATACAAGGTAGTGGTCGGAGACTTGGAGGGGAGTTGCAGTGAGGTTAGTGGAAGAACAGCATCTAGTAAAGATGAGGTCGAGCGTATTGCCTGCCTTGTGAGTAGAGGGGGAAGGTGAGAGGGTGAGGTTAAAAGAGGAGAGGAGTGGAAAGAAGGAGGCAGAGAGGAATGAGTCAAAGGTAGACGTGGGGAGGTTAAAGTCGCCCAGAACTGTGAGAGGTGAGCCGTCCTCAGGAAAGGAGCTTATCAAGGCATCAAGCTCATTGATGAACTCTCCGAGGGAACCTGGAGGGCGATAAATGATAAGGATGTTAAGCTTGAAAGGGCTGGTAACTGTGACAGCATGGAATTCAAAGGAGGCGATAGACAGATGGGTAAGGGGAGAAAGAGAGAATGACCACTTGGGAGAGATGAGGATCCCGGTGCCACCACCCCGCTGACCAGAAGCTCTCGGGTGTGCGAGAACACGTGGGCGGACGAAGAGAGAGCAGTAGGAGTAGCAGTGTTATCTGTGGTGATCCATGTTTCCGTCAGTGCCAAGAAGTCGAGGGACTGGAGGGAGGCATAGGCTGAGATGAACTCTGCCTTGTTGGCCGCAGATCGGCAGTTCCAGAGGCTACCGGAGACCTGGAACTCCACGTGGGTCGTGCGCGCTGGGACCACCAGATTAGAGTGGCCGCGGCCACGCGGTGTGGAGCGTTTGTATGGTCTGTGCAGAGAGGAGAGAACAGGGATAGACAGACACATAGTTGACAGGCTACAGAAGAGGCTATGCTAATGCAAAGGAGATTGGAATGACAAGTGGACTACACGTCTCGAATGTTCAGAAAGTTAAGCTTACGAAATAAAGACCCAATAGTGTTTATGGGACATCTAGGAGTGCCAACAAAGAAGATGGTGAAAGGTAATGACTGTTTTCTATATTATTGTGCGGTTTGTGTAACGCCGAAATGCTAATTATTTTGTTTACGTCCCCTGCTGTGCTTTTCTGTTGTAGTGTATTGGTGCATGCTATCAGATAATAGCTTCTCATGCTGTCGCCGAAAAGCATTTTAAAAATCTGACTTGTTGCCTGGATTCACAACGAGTGTAGCTTTAATTTGATACCCTGCATGTGTATTTTAATGAACTTTTGAGTTTTAACTAATACTATTAGCATTTAGCGTAGCGCATTTGCATTTCCAGAGCTCTAGTTGGGACGCAAGCGTCCCAAGTAGAGGCAAGAGTTTAATGAAAGTTTGAATTTTATAGTATTTTATTTGAATCTGGCGCTCTGCATTTTCCCTGGTAATTGGTCAGTTGGGAGATTTGCGTCCCACCTATCCCAAAGAGATTTTAATATTATCATCTGATTACAATTATTATGCATCAACGTTTAACTAAATGCAATCTATTAGCTTCCAAAATGTAAGTAGGTACAGTATATCTAGCTGTCCGACAACAGGTTCGGATGGAATGGCTTGTCCTGCACTTTGAGTGCATTGAGAGTGCATTGAGCGCAATGTGAACACAAAGTGGACTCGGACCACAAAACAGGTGAAGTGAACTGGCAAAAGTTCAAAACTCATTCAAAGTTACGGGCAGTGTGAATACAAAGATAACGGAGTTATTTAGCTTTTTCTTACCCCAGGGATCACTTTAAATAGGACTGAGAATGATTATTTTAAAGAGGACTATGTGAAAACACCCTCACACAGATAGTTAGCTGGCTAGATGGGGGTGGCAAAAATGTGGACCAGTCTCTGACAAGTGACAACCCATACATCAAAACATAGCTATTACATGCTATTTTGTAACCATGTTTTGTATCTGAAAAGCTCTGTCATTCAGATGTTGAGGAATACCCTTCTGTAAAGAGCAAATATAACACACCTGTCACGCCCTGACCTTAGAGAGCCGTTTTATTTCTCTATTTGGTGAGGGTGTGATGTGGGGTGGGCAGTCTATGTTTTGTATTTCTTTGGTTTTGGCCGAGTATGGTTCCCAATCAGAGGCAGCTGTCTATCGTTGTCTCTGATTGGGAATCATACTTAGGTAGAGATAACACAGAGAGATTGGCGGAGTCAGGTTATAGACCTGAGACAACTCCCCGTGCTTACCGTGGGGAGAGAGTGACTTGTCAGGCACCATGTTATGCGGCTCTGCGCCGTGTGTCACCGGTGTGCATGCACAGCCCGGTGCGCTCTGTGCCAGCTCCTCGCATTTGTTGAGCTAGAGTGAGCATCCAGCCAGGAAGGGTGGTGCCAGCTCTATGCTCCAGACCTCCAGTGCGCCTCTTCTGCTCAGTATATCCTGCGCCGGCTCTACGCACAGCATCACTGGTGCTCTTTCACAGCCAGTGCGTCCTCTGCCAATGCCCCGCAGTTGCCGGACTAGGGTGAACATCAAGCTAGGACGGGTTGCGCTCCAGACCTCCAGTGTGGCTCCACGGCCCAGTATATCCTGTGCCAGCTCCACGGATCCCAGCCTCCGGTGATGATCCATGGCCCGGGGCCTGCGGCGATGGTCCCCGGCACGGGGCCGGCGGCGAGGGTCCCCGCACCAGAGGCACCACCAAGGTGGGGGGAGCAAGAGGCGGAGCGGGGGCTACGCCCCGAACGGGAGCCGCCGCCAAGGGTAGATGCCCACCTGGATCCTCCCCTATAGGTTCAAGTTTGCGGCTGGGAGTCTGCACGTTTTTTTTCTAAGGTCTCCTGACCTTAGAGAGCCGTTTTATTTCTCTATTTGGTGAGGTCAGGGTGTGATGTGGGGTGGGCATTCTATGTTTTGTATTTCTTTGGTTTTGGCCAAGGGTGGTTCCCAATCAGAGGCAGTTGTTTATCGTTGTCTCTGATAGGGAATCATACTTAGTTAGCCTGTTTTCCCACCTATGTTGTGGGGTCTTGTTTTTTGTTAGCTCTGTGAAGCCTGCAGAACGTGAAGTTCGTTATTCTTTTTTGTTGTTTTTATTTGGTGTTCTGAGTAATTAAAGAATCATGAACACTTAGCACCCTGCACCTTGGTCTCCTTCTGACGACAAACGTTACAACACCTGATTTCGCGGGCTTCACTAAAGGACACAAACATTAACATTACCACAGAGTTCTCAGCATGGCACTTGCTTTACATTTGGGCATAGCATCCATTGTTTGTCATGACACCCTACCCTACCATGACACTTTATGTAACAGTATATGGCCAGTGCTCCTTTAAAGTACTACTTAAGTAGTTTTTATGGGTATCTTTACTTTACTATTTATATTTTTGACAACTTTTACTTCATCACATTCCTAAAGGAAATAATGTACTTTTTACGCCATACATTTTCCCTGACATCCAAAAGTACACCCAAAACATTTTTTATGTTTAGCAGGACAGGAAAATGGTTCAATTCATGCACTTTTCAAGATAACATCCCCTGTCATTCCTACTGCCTCTGATCTCGCAGACTCACTTAACACAAATGCATTGTTTGTAAATGTTGGTGTGTGCCCCTGGCTCTCCGCCAAAAAACAGAACATTAGCTTAATATAAGGAATTTAAAATTATTTTCTACTTTTGATACTTAAGTATATTTAAAACCAAATACTTTTAGACTTGCTCAAGTAGTATTTTACTGAGTGTCTTTCACTTTTACTTGAGTCATTTTCTATTAAGGTATCTTTACTTTTACTCAAGTATGACGTCTGGGTACTTTTTCCACTTCTGGGTTCATGGTGATTCCCTCTTCCCTCCAACTGGTGTAGTTGTGTTGGGTCACTGGTAATATGTCAGAATATAAACAATGCAGTTATTCACTCCGCAAGGCAATCAAACAAGCTAAATGTCAGTATAGAGACAAAGTGGAGTCCCATATTCAACGGCTCAGACACGAGACATATGTGGCAGGGAATACAGACAATCACGGACTACAAAAGGAAAACCAGCCACATCGCAGAGACCGACGTCTTGCTTCTGGACAGGCTAAACACATTCCTCGCACACTTTGAGGATAACACAGTGCCACCGACCCGGCCCACTACCAAGTACTGGGGGCTCTCCTTTTCCGTGGCCGATGTGAGTAGAACATTTAAACGTGTTAACCCTCGCAAGCCTGCCGGCGCAGACGGCATCCCTAGCCGCATCCTCAGAGCATGCGCAGACCAGCTGGCTGGTGTGTTTACGGGCATAGTCAATCTCTCCCTATCCCAGTCTGCTGTCCCCACATGCTCAAGATGGCCAACATTGTTCCTTTACCCAAGAAGACAAATGTACCTGAACTTAATGACTATCGACTGTAGCACTCACCTGTGTAATCATGAAGTGCTTTCAAAAACTAGTCAAGCACCATATCACCTCTTCCTTACCTGACACCCTAGACCCACTTCAATTTGCTTACTGCCCCAATAGATCCAATCGATGCAATCGCAAGCACTCTGCACACTGCCGTATCCCCATCTGGACAAGACGAATACCTATGTAAGAATGCTGTTTATTGACTATAGCTCAGCAATCAACACCATAGTACCCTCCAAGCTCATCATTAAGCTCGATGCCCTGGGTCTGAACCCTGCCCTGTGCAACTGGGTCCAGGACTTCCTGACGGCCGCCCCCAGGTGGTGAAGGTAGGAAACGTCACCTCCACTTCGCTGATCTTCAACACTGCGGCCCCACAAGAGTGCTTGCTCTCCTGTACTCCCTGTTCACCAATGACTGCATGGCCAAGCACGCCTCCAACTCAATCATTAAGTTTGCAGACAACACAACAGTAGTAGGCTTGATTATCAACGATGATGAGACAGCCTACAGGGAGGAGGTAAGGGCTCTGAGAGTGTGGTGCCTGGAAAACAACCCCTCACTCAACGTCAACAAAACAAAGGAGGTGATCGTGGACTTCAGGAAACAGCAGAGGGTTCACCCCCCATCTACATCGACGGGACCGCAGTGGAGAAGGTGGAAAGCTTCAAGGTTATTGGGGTACACATCACTGACATACTGAAATGGACCACCCACACAGACAGTGTGGTGAAGAAGGCGCAACAGAGCCTCTTCAACCTCAGGAGGCTAAAAACCGTCACACATTTTTACAGATGCACAATTGAATGCATCCTTTCGGGCTGTATCACAGCCTGGTACGGCAACTGCACCGCGCGCAACTGCAAGGGTCTCCTTGGTGGTGAGGTCAGCCCAGCGCATTACCGGGGGCAAACTACCCGCCCTCCAGGACACCTACAGCACCCGATGTCACAGGAAGGCCAAAAAGATCATCAAGGACATCAACCACCCTAGCCACTGCCTGTTCACCCCGCTGTTCATCCAAAAGGCAAGGTCAGTACAGGTGCATCAAAACTGGGTAAAGCATAAATTTAGCATCAGCAAAATGACTGGAAGTCTAAAGGAACAGCTCGCATGCTAGCAATTGTTAGAAATGTCCTTCAAATTCAACGCAGAGACATAAAATGGTATCCACTAGTTCATTTGACTCTGGGGAAGTAGATAAATGGTTTCATTGCCAAAATCCCAAAATATCCCTTTAACACTAATGACATCATTGGTGACCTGCTATCCACCCTGACTCACCAGCTAGCTACTGCCTCGGAGGGAAGTGAGTGTACACTCAACACCATATATTTCTTTGTACTGGGGAAATGTAAACAAGTGAGTGTGTGACAGGTTAAAGGAAATATTCATAGCCTGTTATACATTAAAAAGTATTAGTAAGTTCATAGTATGTGAGGATCTTAAAATAGGTTAAAAAGAAGATGCATTCAGTATTAGTTGATAGAGATAACATTCATATAATTGTGTTAAAGTTCAAATCTGTCAAAGGGTACGAATTGTGAGAGTAATGTGTAAACGTTATATTGATTACTTTATTTTGTGGTGCCTAAAAGTGTTAATCTGTGATCTACGAAATGCTCTTAATCTATGACCCGGAGATCGATTGCTCTGGTCTCCACCCATATTCCTGGGGAAATCGGTCTTTTCTCATTGAACTAAAAGTTGAATTGAGAAAACAATACTGTATCACTCTCGTGATTATTTCTCCCCTGTTTTCAGGTACTTTATTGATGATAAAAGAAGAGTAATTTAAATGTAATAATTCACTAACGTTAAGAGTGTTTAAGGTGTGTCTTAGTAACATCTTGAGGAAGTTAGAGTTAACTTCTTCGAGATAGGGGGCGCTCTTATAATTTTTGGATAAAAAACGTTCCCGTTTTAAACAACATATTTTGTCACGAAAAGATACTTGACTATGCATGTAATTGACAGCTTTGGAAAGAAAAAACTCTGACGTTTCCAAAACTGCAAAGATATTATCTGTGAGTGCCCCAGAACTACTGCTACAGGCGAAACCAAGATGAAATTTCACACAGGAAATGGTCCAGATTTTGAATGCTCTGTGTTCCAATGTCTCCTTATATGGCTGTGAATGCGCCAGGAATGAGCCTGCACTTTCTGTCGTTTCCCCAAGGTGTCTGCAGCATTGTGACTTATTTGTAGGCATATCATTGGAAGACCATAAGAGACTACATTTACCAGGTGTCCGCCCGGTGTCCTCCGTCAAAATTATTGCGTAATCTCCAGGTCCATGCGCGTTCCATTTTCTTCAGAAGAGAAACCCAACTGCCACGAATGATTTATCGTCGATAGATATGTGAAAAACACCTTGAGGATTGATTCTAAACAACGTTTGCCATGTTTCTGTCGATATTATGGAGTTAATTTGGAAAAAAGTTTGCGTTGTAATGACTTAATTTTCGGGTTTTTTCTTACCCAAACGTGATGAACAAAACGGAGCGATTTGTCCTACACAAATAATCTTTTTGGAAAAACTGAACATTTGCTATCTAACTGAGAGTCTCCTCATTGAAAACATCTGAAGTTCTTCAAAGGTAAATTATTTTATTTGAATGCTTTTCTTGTTTTTGTGAAAATGTTGCATGCTGAATGCTAGGCTTAATGCTATGCTAGGCCATCAATACTCTCAAATGCTTGTTTAGCTATGGTTCAAAAGCATATTTTGAAAATCTGAGATGACAGTGTTGTTAACAAAAGGCTAAGCTTGAGAGTAAATATATTTCTTTCATTTCATTTGCGATTTTCATGAATAGTTAAAGCTCGAGAGCAAATATATTATGTTATGGTAATGAGCTTGAGGCTATAAATAGGATCCCGGATACGGGATTGCTCGTCGCAACAGAGAGTAATATTAGCCCTGCTCGGTTGTAGTGAAGAATAGCATCGTACTGAGAGTAGCTGCCATTTTATGTCGATTGTGAATGAACATGTGCGTTGTTAATAAGATATTTTGCTGTGTTATTTGTATAATGGTTTTTCTGTTGTTTTGTAATGTGTTACTTTTGTAAAATTATTGAACTAAAAGTTGAATTGAGAATACAACACCGTATCACTCTCGTGATTATTTCTCCCCTGTTTTCAGGGGCGTAACAAGTGCATAGAAGAGGAAGGAAGGGGAAAAGTGGCTCATTATAATAAGATTGGGATTATTATTATTGGAAGGTGTTTGGTAAACATCGCTGTCCCCTTAGCATATATACAGTAGCTCCTGGACAAGTAGTGTGATGAAAACGAGGGGAACAGTTTTCCTAATAAGTAGAATTGTGTCTGGTTTACCTATTTCTATGCACACAGCATACCAAACATTTAGAACACCTTCCATACATTGATTTGCACCACCCCTTTTATATACGACCACATACACTGAGTGTAAAAAAAACATTAAGCCCGCCATGGACTCAAAAAGAAGTAGTCTGTCACACCCTGGCCATAGAGGTTTTTATTCTCTATTTTGGTTAGGCCAGGGTGACTAGGGTGGGATTCTAGTTTTTTTTCTTTCTATGTTGGTGACGTTCCCAATCAGAGGCAGCTGTCTATCGTTGTCTCTGATTGGGGATCATATATAAGTTGTCCTTTTTCGTTTGGGTTTTGTGGGTAGTTGTTTTCTGTTTAGTGTCTGCACCTGACAGAACTGTTTCGGTTTTCCCTGTTATTTTGTTCGAGTGTTTTGAGTATTACATTTAACACTTACGACGCTGCGATTTGGTCCACTCCTTCATCCCATGACGATCGTTACAGAGACTCCAATGCTTCCCACAGTTGTGTCAAGTTGGCTGGATGTCCTTTTGGGTTGTGGACCATTGTTGATACACAAAAGGAGCTGTTGAGTGTGAAAAGCTCAGCAGCACTGCAGTTCTTGACACAAACCTACTATTGTTTGTCTTGCCCATTCACCCTCTGAATGTCCCACATACACAATCCATGTTTTAGTTGTATCAAGACTTAAACAATGATTCTTTAACCTGTCTCCTCTCTTTCATCTACACTGATTGAAGTGGATTTAAACAATGATTCTTTAACCTGTCTCCTCTCCTTCATCTACACTGATTGAGTGGATTTAAACAATGATTCTTTAACCCGTCTCCTCTCCATCTACATTGATTGAAGTGGATTTAAACAATGATTCTTTAACCCGTCTCCTCTCCTTCATCTACACTGATTGAAGTGGATTTAAACAATGATTCTTTAAATCCACTTCAATCAGTGTAGATGGAGAGGAGACTGATTCTTTAACCTGTCTCCTCTCCTTCATCTACACTGATTGAAGTGGATTTAAACAATGATTCTTCAACCCCTCTCCTTCATCTACACTGATTGAAGTGGATTTAAACAATGATGCTTTAACCCGTCTCCTCTCCTTCATCTACACTGATTGAAGTGGATTTAAACAATGATTCTTTAAACTGTCTCCTCTCCTTCATCTACACTGATTGAAGTGGATTTAAACAATGATTCTTTAAACTGTCTCCTCTCCTTCATCTACACTGATTGAAGTAGATTTAAACAATGATTCTTTAACCCGTCTCCTCTCCATCTACACTGATTGAAGTGGATTTAAACAATGATTCTTTAAACTGTCCCCTCTCCTTCATCTACACTGATTGAAGTGGATTTAAACAATGATTCTTTAAACTGTCTCCTCTCCTTCATCTACACTGATTGAAGTGGATTTAAACAATTATTCTTTAACCCGTCTCCTCTCCTTCATCTACACTGATTGAAGTGGATTTAAACAATGATTCTTTAAATCCACTTCAATCAGTGTAGATGAAGGAGAGGATACTGATTCTTTAACCTGTCTCCTCTCCTTCATCTACACTGATTGAAGTGGATTTAAACAATTATTCTTTAACCTGTCTCCTCTCCATCTACACTGATTTGAAGTGGAATTAACAAGTGATAACAATAAGGGATCATAGCTTTCACCTGGATTCACCTGGCCAGTCTTTGTCATGGAAAGAGCAGGTGTTCTTAATGTTTTGTATACTCCGTATATATTTTGTGACAGTGACATTTCTTGACAATCTTCGTTATGGGATAAATATTATCTAGTTTATCAATGTATCTATTCTAGAATAGTTATTTCTAAACATGTCACTGTACATTTCCTTGCAGAGACTTGATGGTTCTCTCGTAAGTACATCATAATTACATAGTAAGCAAATATAACGAGTAGAATATTCTCTAGGTCTTATCTATTTCTACCCCTATTCTATTTCCAAACATGTCACGTGACATTTCCTTGCTGAGGCTTGATGGTTCTCTAAGTACATACAGTACTGTAGCATGCTGTTTTTCTGACTATCAAAAGACCGTTGATGTGACGTAAATCTTATGATGAATGTGAATTATGGAGAATGTCAGAGCTGTTTCAGATAAGAGAGAAGACGAGAGCTCTCTCTCCATTGGCTCTGGTAGATTGTTTCGGCGGGAAACAGCCCCGGGGTGACAGGAAATATTTTTGGGGGGTCTGGGGGGGAACAAAAATCACCCTTTCTCTTCTCCCCTTCTTTTGCTTAATTCTCTTTCATTCTCTCACTACTTGTCTCTTGCTCTCTCTCTCTCTCTTCTTCTCTCCCTCCCTTTCTCTACCCAGTCTCTACCTCCCTTCCCACTCTATTTCTCTCTCCCCCCATCCTCTCTCTCTTTTTAACTGAGCTCAAGGCTGAATGTGAGAGCGTGTGGATGAGAAGGCCATCTCCTTTTCTGTTGCATAATCCCTTCATCACATTGTATTTCCACATGCCGTAACAGAGCAGCCCATCGCGTTTGCTTACTCAAATTAGTTCTTCCTTTTTACTTACATTTTTACATTTTACATTTTGCTTATATGATGCATAGAGAATCAAGGATAAGCAGCCCCTTCATTGAGCAACCCAGGGGGGAAAAACTATCTGTTACCTGGAAGAATGAGAGGAAGAGCGCAAAAGAGAGAGAAGAGAATAAAATAATAAATTTTGAGACTGAGATTAAGAGAGAGAAGAAGAGGGAGAGCACTTTGTGAGGGAGAGTGAATCGAAGATCGGCATTGAGGAACAGAGCTCATGTGTTTTTTCGTTCGCTCGCTTGTTCATTCATTCGACTGAGTTAGACAAAGGGGCTTGCCAGATTTCAGAGCTCGTTTCCAGTCCCTTCCGGGGACAGTGTGTTATTTGGCAGTGATGCCCACTTCCGCGGCCTTTGTCCAATTAGCATTATGCTGCTCAGCCTGTCTCTGATTAAGAGGGCATTTAACCATGCAACCTCCCTTCCATGCTAGCCTAGCGAAGTTAGCAGGTGCTTAAATCAAATCAAATAAATGTTTATGTGTCAGATGTGCCGAATACAGCAGGTATGCTTACTTACAGTGAAATGCTTACTTACAGTGAAATGCTTACTTACAAGCCCTTAACCAACAATGCAGTTTAAAAATGAATACCTAAAAATAATATGAATAACAAATAAAAGTAACATATTCCAGTCTGTGCTAGCAAAACAGTCCTGTAGCTTAATATCTGCTTCATCTGACCACTTCTTTATTGACTGAGTCACTGGTGCTTCCTGCTTTCATTTTTGCTTGTAAGCAGGAATCAGGAGGATAGAATTATGGTCAGATTTGCCAAATGGAGGGCAAGGGAGAGCTTTGTAAGTGTCTCTGTGTGTGGAGTAAAGGTGGGAGCGGCACCTAGGAGCGGCGCCTCTGGATGAGCGTTTTCCTGTTTTCTTATGGCGATATACAGCTCATTGAGTGCGGTCTTAGTGCCAGCATCGGTCTGTGGTGGCATGTAGACAGCTACGAAAAATACAGATGAAAACTCTAGGTATATGGTGCGGTCTACTGCTTACCATGAGATACTCTACCTCAGGTGAGCAAAACCTCGAGTCTTCCTTAGATATTGTGCACCAGCTGTTGTTTACAAATATACATAGACCGCCACCCCTTGTCTTACCAGAGGCTGCTGTTCTATCCTGCCGACACAGTGTATAACCCACCAGTTGTACGATATTCATGTTGTCGTTCAGCCATGACTCGGTGAAACATAATATATTACCGTTTTTAATGTCCCTTTGGTAGTTTAATCTTGCTTGTAGGTCATCAATTTTATTTTCCAATTATCGCATGTTTGCCAATAGAACAGATGGCAGTGGGGGTTTACTCACTCACCTACGAATTCTCAGAAGGCAGCCCAACCTCCGCCCCCTTTACTTCTGTCTTCTCTTCTCGCAAATGATGAGGATTTGGGCCCGGGAAAGCAGTATACTCGTCTGTCATGGACTCGTCAGAGTCACTGTCCATGACAATGATAACACTGGCTGCTCCAATGGGTGGTGAGAGAAGAAAGGGAATGCATTCAGTTGCACAACTGAATGCATTCAACCGAAATGTCTTCCACATTTAACCCAACCCCTCTGAATCAGAGAGGTGTGGGAGGCTGCTTTAATCGATGTCCGCATCATAGTCGACCATGGAGCAGTTGGTTGTTGGGGGTTAACTGTCTTGCAGGAGGGCAGAACAACAGATGTTTGCACCTTGCCGGCATGGGGATTCAAACCAGCGACCTTTCCGTTACTGGTCCAACGCTCTTAACCGCTAAGGCGAGAGGGATGGAAGAAGAAGAGGGTCAGGACTGTCAGTGGGTGATTGTGTGCTTCTGAGCTGATGATGGCTCTAGGCCAGTCGCTGTAGACGTAACACACACGACCACTCTTCTTTAAACAAGCAGGATGACTCTCCTCATATAGTCTTTTTGAGATGTCTTTGTGTGTGAAGCAAGGGGGGATGCTTAGGATTCTCTCTGATACTCTATTTTTTAACACCTTTTTGCTTTGACTAAAGGTCTCTCTCGCTGTGTTCTCTGTCACACAAAGGTTCTCTGGAGTGAGGTGCGTGTGCCGCCAATAACGTTGATGCTCTGCCAAGCCCAGCTGGTGGCGCCCAGCACAGGGCAGAGTGTGTCTGCACTCCGCAGTCATTCGCTTTAAAAGGAGCCACATCACAGGAACCGTAATGGCCGCAAAGAACCCCGCCAGTTCAGCTAAAAGATCCAAAGCACACATCACAGGAACCGTAATGGCCGCAAAGAACCCCGCCAGTCCAGCTAAAAGATCCAAAGCACACATCACAGGAACCGTAATGGCCGCAAAGAACCCCGCCAGTCCAGCTAAAAGATCCAAAGCACACATCACAGGAACCGTAATGGCCGCAAAGAACACCGCCAGTCCAGCTAAAAGATCCAAAGCACACATCACAGGAACCGTAATGGCCGCAAAGAACACCGACAGTCCAGCTAAAAGATCCAAAGCACACATCACAGGAACCGTAATGGCCACAAAGAACCCTGCCAGCCCAGCAAAAAGGTCCAAAGCACACATCACAGTCCGCAAAGCTGTCGCTTGTTTTCTAGCCTGACAGGGGGTGGGCTTGGGTCGGACTCAGATCAACCGAGCGTGGGTTGCCATGGCAACGGGAGTGCTCCGTTACATTTCCCCATTCAGTAAACTGTTGCTGCATGAGGGCCCAAGGCCTTGCACGGAAGGATGGAGAGTATGGAAGCCAGAATCTAGCCATGTAAGTTCCAGGGAGGGTAGGGTCTGTGCCAAGTCCTTCCCCGCCTGAGGACACCTCGTGCTGGGGGAACATCTCCCCCTGCTTGGCATTGAGTAGTTGTAAAACCCAGTATATCCCATCTCCTCCTCTTCTTCCTCCCTCACCAAACTATGATGGATTAATTTGCAATTTTTCTTCAGCAATATTTTGTCAGCAATCTACCTCCATATCAAACCTCCAGCTTGTTTCAGGTTAACGCTGCTAATCAGAGCGTGACTGTGGCTGTAGCTGTCATATAGAGCAGGTTCCTCCATCTCTCACTGTGTGGGTGGTTCTCCTTCCCTCCTTTTCCTCTGGTCCCAGCAGGGCTTGTTAATACTGGGAGGAGAGCTTGTTCTCCCCAGCTAGTGCCCTCCCTCCTGCCATCTGTGTTTACTGTACTGGAGGCACTGGATGAGGCGCTATAGCTGTAGTTTCTCTATACTCTGGTGGAATGCACACACAGTCACAACAAGGAGGGATGTTTACTCTATCGTGTTGTGTCAATGACATTTTTACAGTTATTGGCCAATGCAATGTATGTGTGTGCTAAATTTGACAATGTTTTTGACAGGTTTTTATAGGTGTGGTGTGGCCAGGTGTGGTTTTATTGTAGTCATTTAGCCTGTTAAGCGTTTCACCTCGTTAGCATGGTGCACATGTCTGTATTGTTTAGCTACACTGTGACTTTAGGGTCGAGAGTACTGAGGAACACTAACAGTTGCTGTAGGATGAAGTATACACACATATACAGTACAAACACACACGCATATACAGGCACACACACACATTCACCAACACATACCTGCATTCATAAAACACACACAAACACCCACCCAAAACACACAAGTTGGTTTAATTCGTATCCCTACCTGCATGCATGTGCACGCACACATGCACACGGACACACACATGCAAGCGCACACACACACACACACACACACGAGTTGGTGTAATTATGATCCCTGCTCTTATTATGCATTCATACATGTCATAAATATGAAAACATGACAATCTGCCAAACAAAGTGTGTGTATACTCTAATTCGCTTTTGTGTGTGGGCTTCTTGACCTGGCTGAGGGAAACACACAGTATACACACCGTTTATTATACAGAGTTTATTCACACACTGTTGGACTAACCCAGAGAACTCAGCATTCATGTGATTATACAGTATATACTGCATCAATTCAGGGGCAAGTATAGTGAGCCAAACACTGCATGCATATCTGCATGTTTAACAGAGACTGAAACAGAATGAGGAGGACATCTATAGTCATTCTATCAATCAGCCATGACACCACAAGGTGACTCTGGGATGGTGTTGTCCTGGCAACCATCTGCTACAAAACTCTGTATTCTGGACATGGAACAAGATACGCTAGGGATACTTTGGAAGGTCATATAAGTTTGTTCTGTACATTTCCTTCGGTTCGTTCCTAATTTACTGATTCCCTTCAAGATGACAGAAGGCTACTGCCCACACACTAGATATATATAACACTGAAAGGATGTTATTTCCAAGGACCGAACAAAGAAAAAATAGGTAGACGTTTATATTTTTGAAAGGTTTGGATTTGGGTTGGATAGAGCAGTATTGTTGTTGTGTCTTAAATGTTGTGTGTATATTATGGTGTGTGATTACCATTACTGTGTGATCCTGCATATTGGCAAGAATTGCCAAAATAATTGCTGGTGAAAAAAACTCTCTGTAGTCAGAAACAGTTAAGATTAGTATTCCTGCAACATCATTGTTAAAAAAAAATATATATCTCTGAGAAATTAAGCTAAATGATCACACCCAAACTGGCCATTTTAATTTATAGGATTCATATACTTTTTTCCAACAATGAGTAAGGAATCCACAGAAATGGTGAAAAGCCACCCGCGAACCCTCCAAACCAATTCCAACCAATGGTGGAAAAAGTACCTGTCACGCCCTGACCTTAGAGAGCCTTTTATTCTCTAATTTGGTTAGGTCGGGGTGTGACTAGGGTGGTTACTCTAGTTTTTGTATTTCTATGTTGGCCTGGTATGGTTCCCAATCAGAGGCAGCTGTCTATCGTTGTCTCTGATTGGGGATCATATTTAGGCAGCCTTTCCCCACTGGTTTTTGTGGGATCTTGTTTGTGTGTTGCCTGTGAGCACTGCATGAGCGGTCCGGTTCGCTTGCTGTTTATGTGAGTTTCCAAATCACGCTGGTCTGAGTATATTTCCAGTTCGTGCGACGAGCAGTACCCTTCTTTTCTTCTAAAGATAACTTACAAGAAGATGACTCAAGTAAAAGTCACCCAGTAAAATAATAATGTACTTAAGTATCAAAAGTAAAAGTAAATCATTTAAAATGCCTTATATTAAGCAAATCAGACAACACCATTTTCTTTTTTATTTACAGATAGCCAGGGCCACAGTTCAATTTACAAACAAAGCATTTGTTTTTAGTGAGTCTGCCAGATCAGAGGCAGTAAGGATGACCAGGGACGTTCTCTTGATAAGTGCATGAATTGGAGAATTTTCCTGTCCTGCTAAGCATTCAAAATGTAATGAGTACTTTTGGGTGTCAGGGAAAAGGTATAGAGTAAAAAGTACATTATTTTCTTTAGGAATGTAGTGGCGTACACGTAAAAGTTGTCAAATATAAATAGTAAAGTAAAGTACAGATCAATGGCAACCCGTCATTCAGGGCTGTTTTGAGCCCCACATTTTTAGCAATAAAAAAAATAACATTTTTTTTTTGGGGGCTTGCCTGTTTTGCATGTTATTTTGGCATTAATACGTGTCACATATCAGTTCGCAAACAATGTAAAAAAATATATATATATATATATATATATATATATATATATATATCATTGAGTTATTAAAGCCGGATACAAATACGGTTTCTTTTTTTGTTTTCTTGAGTGAGGCAGCTCCAAAATGCAGGTGTTTCAGCCTAGCTCAGTGCTTTCTGTGGTGGTAGGGCGAGCCAGCAGAAAATAGGAGCTTCGCTCTGTGATTGGCTCAATGTTCTGTCACTCATGGGGACACTACGTCATCACCAGTTTAAGTCCTTAGTAAGGACAGACATCCAAAATTGTAGCCCTTTGGGTCCTGCCATAGAGTTATATTACAAGTGCCCTTCCAAGAAGGCTCAAGGTCATTGGCCACAGATAAAATGACGTGTAATCACGTTATATGTACGGTAGCTTTAATTGGACTGATCATGTCAACATCATACTTTCAATATCTTAGCTAGCAGTCATCATCATGAAACAAGTCGGCAATCTACTGGCAAATCCTTTTTACTAAATTTTTTTACTACATGATTCCATTTGTGTTATGTTATAGTTTTGATGTCTTCACTATTATTCCACAATGTAAAAATGTGTAAAAAATAAAGAAAAACCTTGGAATGAGTAGCGGTGTCCAAACTTTTGACTGGTACTATAGGTGTTTGTTTTGTCCAGGTGGGAAAGGGCACTGTGGAGTGCAATTGAAATTGCCTCATCTGTGGATCTGTTGGGGCGGTGGGTCTAGGGTTCCAGGTGAAAGCAATGATCACTTATTGATGTCCATCGTTAAATCAACTTCAATCTGTATAGATCATCAACCAGACCCGGTCCATCACAGCACATCTCTACCAGACCAGGCCCGCCTCAGCACAGCTCTGCCAGACCGGCCCATCACAGCATAGCAAACCAGACCCAGCACGCCTCAGAACAGTTCTATAAGACCTGGCCCATCACAGCACAGCTCTAATAGACCAGGCCCACTTCAACTCAGCCCAGCTCTACACAGCACCGACCACTACCCTGTTGAGGGTAGTGCACCACATGATGCAGTCCATACCATGTATCATTCTCATAATCAGCCCTCATATACTGAGAGTTTGGAGCTTCACCACAGTGCTCTTCTCCCCACACCCTCCTTCCCAGGCTAGGTTTGGTTACCCTCCCTACTCTACTCCCATCCCAATGGCAGCTCTAACCCTGCAACAGAAACAACACCAAGGCTTCCTTTGCACACCCATAATGGAGCATTGGCAGCCACTCCGATCCCCTGCAGCAACTCCACTCCTTTGGCGGGAGCTTCATCCAGGTGGACTGAGCTCTGCCAACACTGCTCTCCCAGTTTCCGCCCCAGCATCTAACAACTTGAGGGAGGTCTGTCAAATGCTCAGTCTGCTCTGCTCACACGCTGTTAGCCAGTGACCTTGGAAAAGTCTCAGCTCACTCAACAAATAGCTGCAGATGACCCTATGCCTGTTAGCTCTAATAGGAATGAGCTGAATATCCCCTCTGACTTTAAATCTTGTAGGGAGGTTGGGCTAATGCACCTACATGTGCAAAGTATGATTTAAAAAAACGGAGACTCGAAATTGAGCTTAAGTGCATCCTGTTTCCATTGATCATCTTTGAGATGTTTGTACAACTTGATTGGATCCAGCAAAATCCGCCAGTTTGAGCTAGAGAGTTTAAAAAAAAATGGGATGCGTCTCAATCGACCGCATCTACTTATGCTGGCCTTCCGCATCTGCCGTGGAAGGTGACCGATCTAGAGCAGTGTATGTCAGGCCACGAGACAGCCCAAAAATCGGTCTTCTCACAAAAATGTGCAGTGGGGCAAAAAAGCATTTAGTCAGCCACCAATTGTGCAAGTTCTCCCACTTAAAAAGATGAGAGGCCTGTAAATGTTCATCATAGGTACACTTCAACTATGACAGACAAAATGAGAAGAAAAAAAACAGAAAATCACATTGTAGGATTTTTAATGAATTTATTTGCAAATTATGGTGGAAAATAAGTATTTGATCACCTACAAACAAGCAAGATTTCTGGCTCTCACAGACCTGTAACTCCTTTAAGAGGCTCCTCTGTCCTCCACTCGTTACCTGTATTAATGGCACCTGTTTGAACTTGTTATCAGTATAAAAGACACCTGTCCACAACCTCAAACAGTCACACTCCAAACTCCACTATGGCAAAAACCAAAGAGCTGTCAACGGACACCAGAAACAAAATTGTAGACCTGCACCAGGCTGGGAAGACTTCATCTGCAATAGGTAAGCAGCTTGGTTTGAAGAAATAAACTGTGGGAGCAATTATTAGGAAATGGAAGACATACAAGTCCACTGATAATCTCCCTTGATCTGGGGCTCCACGCAAGATCTCACCCAGTGGGGTCAAAATGATCACAAGAACAGTGAGCAAAAATCCCAGAACCACACGGGGGGACCTAGTGAATGACCTGCAGAGAGCTGGGACCAAAGTAACAAAGCCTATCATCAGTAACACACTACGCTGCCAGGGACTCAAATCCTGCAGTGCCAGACGTGTCCCCCTGCTTAAGTCAGTACATGTCCAGGCCCATCTGAAGTTTGCAAGAGAGCATTTAGATGATCCAGAAGAAGATTGGGAGAATGTCATATGGTCAGATGAAACGAAAATATAACTTTTTGGAAAAATCTCAACTCGTCGTGTTTGGAGGACAAAGAATGCCGAGTTGTATCCAAAGAACATCCATGAAGAATGGGGGTGGAAACATCATGCTTTGTGGCTGTTTTTCGGCAAAGGGACCTGGACGACTGATCCGTGTAAAGGAAAGAATGAATGGAGCCATCTATCGTGAGATTTTGAGTGAAAACCTCCTTCCATCAGCTAGGGCATTGAAGATGAAACGTGGCCGGGTCTTTCAGCATGGCAATGATTGCAAACACACCGCCCGGGCAACAAAGGAGTGGCTTCGTAAGAAGCATTTCAAGGTCCTGGAGTGGCCTAGCCAGTCTCCAGATCTCAACCCCATAGAAAATCTTTGGAGGGAGTTGAAAGTCTGTGTTTCCCAGCAACAGCCCGAAAACATCACTGCTCTAAAGGAGATCTGCATGGAGGAATGGGCCAAAATACCAGCAAGAGTGTAGACTTACAGAAAACGTTTGACCTCTGTCATTGCAAACAAAAGGGTATATAAAAAAGTATTCAGATAAACTTTTGTTATTGACCAAATACTTATTTTCCACCATAATTTGCAAATAATTTAAAAATCCTACAATGTGATTTTCTGTCTTTTTCCTCATTTTGTCTGTCATAGTTGAAGTGTACCTATGATGAAAATTACAGGCCTCTCATCTTAAGTAGGAGAACTTGCACAATTGGTGGCTGACTAAATACTTTTTTTGCCCCACTGTATGTAGTGTCTGAACGGTTTGGCTTGACGACCCCCATAAGCGTCTTGGGACTCGTCTGAAGTCGGTACAGCCGATCTGCCAACTTCTGTCTGTAGCAGTTTGGGCTACACACTAATATGACCCCTCAGTGGAAAGGTGAGACTCTCGCGAACATGTTGGTTGTTTTGCTCTAGGACAACCATGGAACTCACAAGACTTGTCTGAAGGTCCCCCGGTAACAGTTGAAATAATGTATGGAAATATATATGGAGACTGTTTAGAGTCAAAAATAAGGGGTTAAATACATGTAAAAAAATAAAACAAAGAATACAGATCTTTCTTATCTCTCAGATATAAGAGACACTTCAGAACAAACTTTGTTTAGATTTTTGTTTCTCCATGTAGTGAATCTGTTATTCAATGCATTTGTATGGGCTAATAGTGCCCTATTTTTTTGTTATTTCTCTGCTACATGTGGAAATTACCACAATGTTCCCACCCTCAATTGAATATGTATTAGCAGCCTGCGTCAGCCTTCGAGAATGAACCTAAACAATATTTTTTGCTCTAGGATAGGAATTACTCTAAATAGGTGTGGCAACTTTAATCCTTGTATACAACGAATAACAGCTTTGTTGTTTTATCTTGGGTATACGCCTAGGGTAATTGCTTTAGGGGTGGTATGCTTCCTTATGTGGCAATGGGTCTTTCTCTGGCAAGACATCAGAGCAGATTCCCGAATGAATGACCCGAATGAATGCAGCTAAATGTGCATTGGATAAGTTTGAAAGGATACTTGTAGAGCCTACAGTGTCTTTGCTTTAAATAAGCATACAGGCAGTGTTTGACATGCATGTGCTCTAGTTTAGGGGTTGCAGCTTCCATGAAAAACAGAACTACAGTATGAAAAACAGAACTACAGTATGACATGATATCACATTGTACAACCATAAGTAAGCAGGATCAGGGTAAGACTAAATTCCAGTTCACAAGCATACATTTCAGTTTCTGACACTGTGTTATTGCTTTCTGCTTCTGCATCTCTAAAGATTCACCATGGATCTACTGCCATCCTATACCCAGACAGAGGAAAGAGATATCAAACAGAAAAACACAGGCACACATCTCCCCAGGGACTTCAGACAAATAAATAGAGAAAGACCTTGAATGACCATGCCTGGGCTCCACTTCTTTTTTTCACTTTCAAATTACCTCAACGTTGCTGGCTTTTTTTGGATGGCACCCCCCAAAAAAAGTAGAGCCCATCATTACCGTCCAATTTGCTCTCTCGCTCTCCTTACACTGACAGATTGTCATATTTTGGCAGGGTTCCCAGCGGATAGAGGAGGCGAGTGAAGGAGTGCAGATAAACGTCCATTACCATCCACATCGTCGTCTCATTAGAGCGCATTTACACCCAAGAGCTTCAGCCCCAAAGCTCCAGACGGGATTACTTCCCAACCTTGGTGCCCTCCCAGAGAGCCTCTCACCTGGACTAAAGCCCTGGCTATCCTGCCCTGTTACTCATAAAAGTAACTCTCTCCTTACATTGTCATATTTCACATTTCATATAAACTGACCATTCCATACACAATGGCTTTACAAAGTGTGTGTACTAGAAAAATCCCATAAATGTAGCAATATAATTTAATTAAGTACCCCAATAAACATGTTTGTGCATGCACAGCATAACAGAGCCATGAGCAGTTTGAACCGTACCGTCATGAATCCGTCCAGGAGGCCTGAGTCCGCTTTGGGTGGGGCTTGAAGGCGTTCCATGGACCACTTCTCGATGATCGATGACACCTGAGAGTTTTCAGTGTTTAGGATCCGGAAACCCGTCAGGTTGACTCCGCTGTACCGATACGGCTCCATATCCAAAGCAAAAAGATCCTAAAATAAAAAAAATAGCCCGATTCATGCTTGATACTTAATTATTTTTATATAAAGGACAAGTCAACAGTTTGGACACCAACTCATTTCAAGGTTTTTCTTTATTTGACCTACTTTCTATATTATAGAATAAGTCCAAATATATTTTATTTTGAGATTCTACAAAGTAGCCACCCTTTGCCTTGATGACAGCTTTGCACACTCTTGGCATTCTCTCAACCAGCTTCACGAGGTAGTCACCTGGAATGCATTTCAATTAACAGGTGTGCCTTGTTAAAAGTTCATTTGTGGAATTTCTTTCCTAATGCGTTTGAGCCAATCAGTTGTGTTGAGACAAGGTAGGGGTGGTATAAAGAAATAGCCCTATTTGGTAAAAGACCAAGTCCATATTATGGCAGGAACAGCTCAAATAAGCAAAAAGAAACAAAAAAATCCATCATTACATTAAAACATGCATGTCAGTCAATGCGGAAGGTTTCAAGAAATGTTAAAGTTTCTTCAAGTTCAGTCGCAAAAAACCATCAAGCGCTATGATGAAACTGGCTCTCATGCAGTGGGGACCCGTCATTCAGAGCAGGTGGGGCAGAGCCACCCTTTGCCTTGATTACAACTTTGCACACTCTTGGCATTCTGTCAACCAGCTTCATGAGGAATGCAATACAAAAGTCTTGAAGGAGTTCCCACATATACTGAGCACTTGTGGGCTGCTTTTCCTTCACTCTGCGGTCCAACTCATCCCATCTCAATTGGGTTGAGGTCGGGTGATCGTGGAGGCCAGGTCATCTGATGCAGCGCTCCATCTCTCTCCTTCTTGGTCAAATAGACCTTACACAGCCTAGAGGTGTGTTTTGGGTCATTGTCCTGTTGAAAAACAAAAACGACAGTCCCACTAAGCTCAAACCAGATGGGATGGCGTGTCGCTGCAGAATGCTGTGGTAGCTATGCTGGTTAAGTGTGCCTTGAATTCTAAATAAATCACAGAAAGTGTCATCAGCAAAGCACCCCCACACCTCCTCCTCCATGCTCCCTGATGGGAACCACACATGTGGAGATCATCCGTTCACCTACTCTGCGTCTCACAAAGACATGGCGGTTGGAACCAAAAATCAGAGGTCCTCAACTGGCAGCTTCATTTAATAGTACCTGCAAGTCACAACGTCAACACTGAAGGAGCGACTCCGGGATGCTGGACTTCTAGGCAAAGTTCCTCTGTCCAATGTCCATGTTCTTTTGCCCATGTAAATCTTTTATTTGTATTGGCCAGTGTGAGATATGGCTTTTCCTTTGCAACTCCTTCATCCAGCATCCCGGAGTCGCCTCTTCACTGTTGACGTTGAGACTGGTGTTCTATTTATTAAAGCTGCCAATTGAGGACTTGTGTGGCATCTGTTTCATCTAATGTACCGGTCCTCTTGCTCATTTGTGCACTAGGGACTCCCACTCCTCTTTCTATTCTGGTTAGAGCCAGTTTGTAAAGTGAGTAGTACACAGCATTGTATGAGATCTTCAGTTTCTTGTCAATTTCTCGCATGGAATAGCCTTCATTTCTCAGAACAAGAATGGACTGACGAGTTTCAGAAGAAAGTTATTTGTTTCTAGTCATTTTGAGCCTGTAGTCAAACACACAAATGCTAATTCTCCAGATACTCAACTAGTTTAAAGGACAGTTTAATTGCTTCTTTAATCATTCATTGCAAAAGGGTTTTCTAATGTCAATTAGCCTTTTAAAATGATAAACTTGGATTAGCTAACACAATGTGCCATTGGAACACAGGAGTGATGGGGGCTGATAATGGGCCTCTGTACGCCTATGTAGATACTGTGCCCAAGGAAGCGAAGGTAACCTGCCTAAATGATCACTGCCCCATAGCACGCACGTCAGTAGCCATTAAGTGCTTTGAAAGGCTGGTCATGGCCCTCATCAACAGCATCCTCCCGGATACCCTAGACACACTCCAATTCACATACCGCCCCAACAGATCTACAGATGACGCAATCTCAATCGCACTGCACACTGCCCTTTCCCAACTGGACATATGCAACACATGTGAGAATGCTGTTCATTGACTACAGCGTTCAACACCATAGTGCCCACAAAGCTGATCACTAAGCGAAGGACACCAGGTGGGGGTCCACGCTGACCCTTAATACTGGGGTCCTTCACCCTCTCCCTCAAGGTGAGCAAGCAAAGGAGCTGATCGTGGACTACAGGAAAATGTGGGCCGAACAGGTCCCCATTAACATCGACGGGACTGTAGTCCAGCGGGTCGAGAGTTTCAAGTTCTTTGGTGTCCACATCACCACCGAACTTTCATGGTTCAAACACACCAAGACATTCGTTAAGGCATGACAACACTTTTTCCCCCTCAGGAGACTAAAAAGATTTGGCATGTGTCCCCAGATCCTCAAAAGGTTCTACAGCTACACCATCCTGACAGGTTGCATCATTGCCCGAGGTGGCAACCCCTCAGCATCTAACCAAAAGGTGCTACAGAGGGTAACACGTACGGCCCAGTACATGACTGGGGCCAAGCTTCCTGCCATCCAGGACCTATATACTAGGCGGTGTCAGAGGAAAGCCCAAAACATTTTCAGTGACTCCAGTCACCCAAGTCATAGATTGTTTTCTTTGCTACTGCACGGCAAGTGGTACCGGAGCATCAAGTCTAGGACCAAAAGGCTCCTTAACAGTTTCTACTCCCAAGCCATAAGACTGCTGAACAATTAATCAAATGGTCATTGGACTATTTACATTGACCACCCCCCCCCCCTCTATTTGTTTTGTACACTGTTGCTACTCGCTGTTTATTATCTATGCATAGTCACTTCACCCCTACCTACGACTTACCTGTACCCCCGCACACAGACTCTGTACCGGTACCCCTTTTTACTTTTGTTTCTTTGGTAAATATTTTCTTAACTCTCTCTTGAACTGCACTGTTGGTTAAGGGCTTGTAAGTAAGCATTTCAAGGTAAGGTTGTATATGGCGCATGTGACAAAAAGTTTCCTTTGATTTGCTTTGAAGAAACTTTCAAAGTTCTTGATATTTTCCAGATTGATTGACCATCATGAGTGCCATTTCTCCTTTCTCACTACACCCCCATTTCTCCTTGCTTATTTGAGCTGTTCCATAATATTGACTTGGTCTTTTACCAAATAGGGCTATTTTCTGTATACCACCCCTGCCTTGTGACAACAACTGATTGGCTGAAAGGCATTAAGAAGGAAAGAAATTCCACAACTTAACTTTTAACAAGGCACACCTGTTAATTGAAATGCATTCCAGGTGACTACCACGTGAAGGAAGCTGGTTGAGAGAATACCAAGAGTGTCCAAAGCTGTCATCAAGGCAAAGGGTAGCTACTTTGAAGAATCTCAAATTTAAAATATATTTTGATTTGTTAAACATTTTTTTGGTTACTACATGAAAGTTTTGATGTCTTCACTATTATTCTACCATGTAGGACCCTGCAATGAGTCATTGCATTGCAGAGGCAGTTATAGTGCATTCTGTGTGGTGCATACAATTGATTACTCTAATGTATGTGTCAAACTGTACACTTAGACGGCTTGACAGAAATAGTAGCAGAAGGTGAATGTTGTACTTTTGTTGCAGACATATCCAGATGATGCTGCATACCATTTTGCGTAATGATGCTGTCAGTGTGATCAAGGTGTTATTGTTAGCCACTTGACCTTAAATTGTACAGATTCATTTTTCTTGGATGCCCATGTTATTTAAATATTTAAATAAATCATTTGATTTTTCAATTGTGTTATTGATGATTGATTTCCAAGTTTTTAGTATGGGTTTTTTCAAAATGAATGCTGAGAAGAGAATCGTCCAGCCCATTGGGTATCTCACTACACCCCCCATATGGGGTGGAAGGGTAGCCGAGTGGTTAGAGCGTTGGACTAGTAACCAGAAGGTTGCAAGTTCAAATCCCCGAGCTGACAAGGTACAAATCTGTCATTCTATCCCCGAACAGGCAGTTAACCCACTTAATTTTTTTTATTTCACCTTTATTTAACCAGGTAGGCAAGTTGAGAACAAGTTCTCATTTACAATTGCGAGCTGGCCAAGATAAAGCAAAGCAGTTCGAGACAGAGTTACACATGGAGTAAAACAAACATACAGTCAATAATACAGTATAAACACGTCTATATACGATGTGAGCAAATGAGGTGAGATAAGGGAGGTAAAGGCAAAAAAAGGCCATGGTGGCAAAGTAAATACAATATAGCAAGTAAAACACTGGAATGGTAGATTTGCAAAGGAAGAATGTGCAAAGTAGAAATAAAAATAATGGGGTGCAAAGGAGCAAAATAAATAAATAAATAAAATACAGTAGGGAAAGAGGTAGTTGTTTGGGCTAAATTATAGGTAGGCTATGTACAGGTGCAGTAATCTGTGAGCTGCTCTGACAGTTGGTGCTTAAAGCTAGTGTGGGAGATAAGTGTTTCCAGTTTCAGAGATTTTTGTAGTTCGTTCCAGTCATTGGCAGCAGAGAACTGGAAGGAGAGGCGGCCAAAGAAAGAATTGGTTTTGGGGGTACTAGAGAGATATACCTGCTGGAGCGTGTGCTACAGGTGGGAGATGCCATGGTGACCAGCGAGCTGAGATAAGGGGGGACTTTACCTAGCAGGGTCTGGTAGATGACATGGAGCCAGTTGGTTTGGCGACGAGTATGAAGCGAGGGCCAGCCAACGAGAGCGTACAGGTCGCAATGGTGGGTACTATATGGGGCTTTGGTGACAAAACGGATTGCACTGTGATAGACTGCATCCAATTTGTTGAGTAGGGTATTGGAGGCTATTTTGTAAATGACATCACCAAAGTCGAGCATTGGTAGGATGGTCAGTTTTACAAGGGTATGTTTGGCAGCATGAGTGAAGGATGCTTTGTTGCGAAATAGGAAGCCAATTCTAGATTTAACTTTGGATTGGAGATGTTTGATATGGGTCTGGAAGGAGAGTTTACAGTCTAACCAGGCACCTAAGTATTTGTAGTTGTCCACGTATTCTAAGTCAGAGCCGTCCAGAGTAGTGATGTTGGACAGGCGGGTAGGTGCAGGTAGCGATCGGTTGAAGAGCATGCATTTAGTTTTACTTGTATTTAAGAGCAATTGGAGGCCACGGAAGGAGAGTTGTATGGCAATGAATCCTGCCTGGAGGGTTGTTAACACAGTGTCCAAAGAAGGGCCAGAAGTATACAGAATGGTGTCGTCTGCATAGAGGTGGATCAGAGACTCACTAGCAGCAAGAGCGACCTCATTGATGTATATAGAGAAGAGAGTCGGTCCAAGAATTGAACCCTGTGGCACCCCATAGAGACTGCCAGAGGTCCGGACAGCAGACCCTCCGATTTGACACACTGAACTCTATCAGAGAAGTAGTTGGTGAACCAGGCGAGGCAATCATTTGAGAAACCAAGGCTGTCGAGTCTGCCGATGAGGATGTGGTGATTGACAGAGTCGAAAGCCTTGGCCAGATCAATGAATAAGGCTGCACAGTAATGTTTCTTATCGATGGCGGTTAAGATATCGTTTAGGACCTTGAGCGTGGCTGAGGTGCACCCATGACCAGCTCTGAAACCAGATTGCATTGCAGAGAAGGCATGGTGAGATTCGAAATGGTCGGTAATCTGTTTGTTGACTTGGCTTTCGAAGACCTTAGAAAGGCAGGGTAGGATAGATGTAGGTCTGTAGTAGTTTGGGTCTAGAGCACATATGTCAGAGTCAAGGCCCGCGGGCCACATCCGGCCCGCAAGAAGGTTTTTTACGGCCCCTGGGATGATCTTGATTTATTATTAGAACCGGCCCGCAGCAAGCCGGCAGCCCGCAGATCTTTTACACGCACCAATACTACATTTCCCACAATGCAAAGGTGACGCACCGAGCAGTAGGCTGCTTCATTTCAATATTTATTGGCACAGCAGTCGTCAGCATCACAGTAAAATTAACTTTCAGATACCCATCAAAAATGGCAAAACGGAAGGTGGATACTGAGAACCGGGGGTTTCAAACAAGGTGGGAGTCGGAGTATATGTTCACGAAGGTAGCTGGAAAACCTGTGTGTCTTCTGTGTGGAGAAAGTGTGGCGGTACTGAAAGAGTATAATCTGAGACGACATTATGAAACGAAACACGCGGACAAAAACAAGAATATGGACATGGAACAAAGGCTACAAAAGGCAGAGGAATTAAAACGAGGCCTCCTTTGATTAATAGATTTTTGCACTTTATTTTTTTGTATTTCAATCCAATTATATTTTAAAAATATTTCAGTTGAGTGGATGATAGAAAATTGCTATTATTGTTTTTTCTTTGAAGTAAATTTAGCCCACTTTTGCTAAAATAGAAAATATAGTCTACTGATGGTGCCTTGAATACCGGTTTCTTTCATTTAATGTTCATGTTATGGGGATATTTATATAAAGGAAATTTGTCTTTTGTGTCTGTTGAAAATTAAAGATTACTGACAGAGCCATAAGAAAATATTGCTTTATTTATCTGATCATATTGTAATATATTTGTTAGGTTTTCAGTAGGTTCAATTAGGTTCACTAGACTATATGCGTCATTTAAAAAATTTTCAATGAACATTCGAACAGTCCGGCCCTCGTCTTGTAGCTGATTTTTTTATTTGGCCCTCCGTCCATTTGACTTTGACACCCCTGGTCTAGAGTGTCTCCCCCTTTGAAGAGGGGGATGACCGCAGCTGCTTTCCAATCTTTGGGAATCTCAGACGACACAAAAGAGGTTGAACAGGCTAGTAATAGGGGTGGCAACAATTTCGGCAGATAATTTTAGAAAGGGTCCAGATTGTCTAGCCCGGCTGATTTGTAGGGGTCCAGATTTTGCAGCTCTTTCAGAACATCAGCTGAACGGATTTGGGAGAAGGAGAAATGGGGAAGGCTTGGGGGAGTTGCTGTGGGGGGTGCAGTGCTGTTGACCGGGGTAGGAGTAGCCAGGTGGAAAGCATGGCCAGCCGTAGAAAAATGTATTAGTGGTGACAGTGTTTCCTATCTTCAGTGCAGTGGGCAGCTGGGAGGAGGTGTTCTTATTCTCCATGGACTTGTGTCCCAGAACTTTTTTGAGTTAGTGTTGCAGGAAGCAAATTTCTGCTTGAAAAAGCTAGCCTTGGCTTTTCTGTTCCTAGGCCATCATTGAAAATAAGAATTTGTTCTTAAGCTATATTAGACTAAAATATTAGACTAAAAGATATAAGGTAATGATGTCATACTTGAGTCTCTCCATGCTCTAGTTTCTCATTCAACATTGCCTAGTTAAATAAAGGTTTAAAAAAATGCCATGTCTTGAAATATGCAGACATACGGAATAAAAGTTTACATTGTAATACTTCTGACAGACAATTTTCTAGCTCCACACAACTTTTGGACTTCATAGCATTCCCAGAAAGCATGGATTATGGAGTCAATTTGGGAACTTTATTTCTTAGACTGGATTAAGAGCACATTTTTTGTTAACTGTAATTTGGTTAGTTATGCTCCAACTTTCCCTCTATTTTGTGCCAACATCAGTTATTTTTAAATCTTGGTTGCAGAGATTATCAGTTGGATATGCTCTGTGCAAGGTTCTGTAAATCTTCCTTATCATATGAACATCCTTTTCTGACTCAAATAAGGTAAGATAATAAGCTCCGATGTCCAAAATATGTCAAATGAACATGTTGCGAATATATGAAACTTTTAAATTGCATTCCCGCACTTTGTCCCTCAAACATACAATCATTTCCCACATTTAATTAGCAAATTCAAACACTACTAATTAGAAAAAAAGGTTCTCGTATTTCAGTCAGACATCCCAACCCTTCTCTTGCAGTCACCTTGCATTAAAATAAATATATTATAAGGATGTGGTACTGGTGAGTTTAAATACTTCTCCAATCGTTAAGATCTGATATTCTGCACAGAGCAAGGTGACACGGTAGGCCAATGTCATAGGCCTAGCATCAACCAATGACATTTCTCAAATCCTTTTGGGATAAATTCAAAATACATTTGGAGAGGACAGATGGGATTAACTACTATCAAAAAGCATGCTTCTGACGAAGAGCTACACAAGTTAGTAAACAGCTATATTAGACTAAAAGATAAGGTAATGATGTCATACTTGAGTCTCTCCATGCTCATTAGTTGCTCATTGAACATTATATGTGCAGGTACTTCACTCAATCTCATTTTAAATCTCCCTTCGTAACAGTTTTTCATTCGATGAGAGTTTAGACCAACCAGCAAAGTTTCCTTGGCCAAATATTCCCCAATTTTCACACTTGGTCTCTCGTTTCTGTATCACCAAATTTTGCACGAGGCAGAAGAGTGCAGCAGGAGCAGGGGTGGTGTACTGGCAGAGTGCAAGCGCCACTTCTCACGGTGCTCGTTTAGTAAAGTAAGACCAAAGCTGAATCACTGAAAGATCTTAAAGATCACATAATATTTAATTTGTATTCTACAATACATAACCAAATAGTATAACATTACTTGCTCTACCTAATTTCTTATGAGACTTTAGGATGGTTAGCGGAATAGTCCCCAAAAAACTAGGCAGAATGTGCCCCCAAAAAATGTATGTAGGCTTCACTGTCCCGCGAAATAATTTACCGCATTTGGGTATTTTAAATGTGGTAACCCTATTTACGGGTTCTATGTCATTAGTTTTCCATGAGGACCAAATTATAATTTCTGAAAAGCTATCCAAGGAGTGTTCCATAAGGTTGTGTTTTTAGGGAGTGATATTGATTCTTGTAGAATACGTTTTATTTTCTTCCATATCCTTATAGCGTTCTTAACTATGTGATAAAATAATTTCAATGTTGAAAGATAATGAAATAATTCCACTCTGAAACCTTATAATTGTATGAAATTGATTAGAATCATAAAATTATAATCTGATGATGTGTGCAGTTTTAGTCATAATTAGGTTAAACAAGGTATCTGTATAGTGGACAAACAGACAGCTACGCCTTGTTCAGACTTCGGTGCCGACCTGGCTAGGCCTCAGAGACTTGGGAGAGGACAGGGAGTACTTCTCAAGGTCTCCCTAATCTCGGGGGAATGGAACTGTCGGCTGGGTAGTGATACAGTATGTGCGTAGGATACCTACTGTTTGTATGTGAAGGTATGTGCGTAAGGAGCCAGTATAAAATGGATGGTTTTGTACAATGGACTAGGACGTCCTCGTGAATAAACACTTTGATTTTTGTAAGCTGGGACTCGTCTGCTTCATTCAACCAGAATCTTACAAACTCTGGGTTGCAGACTCTCAGAACACTATGAAGTTGAATAAAGCTAAGAACATTTAACTTTGAAAATAGACATAAAATTATTCTGGGGATGAGCAACTTCAATATGTACCCATTGTTCCTCTTTAGTGCATTTAACTATATGTCACAAGTAAAAGGCTTGGGTAGCGAATTATTAAAATTCCAAGTCTGGAAGGTTAAAACCACCCTCAGACTTAGAAAGATGGGGGCGGAGCTAGCATGTTGGAGTGAACGGCTGTGTGTGAGAGGCTCCTGCAACTTTTTTGCAAAATAATCTAATTTAACCTACTTTGGCACTTTTTACAACAAACGTTTCTTTCTAATAAAAGATTGTAACTTTTTATATGAAAATGCCGAGTAATAAGCGACCAAAGGACAATAAATCCACAGCGGAGGCCCAGGCTCCCTTGTCCCAGTGCCTGGACCGGGCCAACGTCCTCGCCCAGTAATCATCTGTTGTCACAGTTTCAAGACCAGGGATCTTATCCTGCGTGACGCTCGAATGAGGGGCAACCTATCACATAAATGGCATCCATTCTGTGTCTATGAGGATTATGCGCCCGATGTGGCAAAGCATCGCACCGACTACAGAGATGTCATGACCAAACTCCAAACTCAATCTTCACCCAGCTAAGACTAAGAATTACCCAGCCTTCCGGTGAGAAAATGTGTCTCTCCTCGGTTTTGGACGCAGAGATTTTTATCCGGGAATATACGCCAATCCCCCCGTACAGGTTAGTGTGTCTTGTCATTGTGTGTTAGGGTCTGCTCATGGACTCGAATCCATACTATACCATAATGGGTGAAACCGTATTAAACGGGCTCAACAAGGGCTACCGAACATGTAAGATGCTGAGCCGACCAATGGATGGCGGTCAGAGCTCTCATTTAACGTTAAATTCACTTTCATCCCGGCTGTGCTCAGAGCGATGCATATTTTTACTTCCAGGTTTGATCACTGACACCTTCGAATGGATATACTTATATTCCCCCATTTTTGTTTTGTTTCGTTATTTATTTTACAATCCTTACATTATTCTTATTACCATACCATTTATTTATTGCTTGCAGGGGACTGGGGGTGATGGTTGGGAAGTGGCAGACGCAGACACCTGGTTAGCAAGTTGATGTTTTGTGCCGTTCTGCCTTTGTCTAGCCGTGGGCCGCTCTCCCGACTAGATTCCCACCAGCCCTCTGTAGTGCTTGTGTCTGTGTAGGTGTGTGTACATATAATTACTATTTTCCCTTAGCATTATGTATGTGTATATTTTAAATCAGTGTAGATTGTTATTCTGGGGTATGAATGTTTGTATGTGCATATACATATTTTTTAAATATATATTTTTATATATGCATTTTTTTGTGTGGGTGTGTATGTATGTGTGTGGGTGGATGTATATATTAATGTGTGCATATGGATGTATATACATATTTTTTAAATATATATTTTTATTATATGCATGTTTTTGTGTGGGTGTGCATGTATGTTTTTGTGGGTGTGTATGTATGTGTGTGGGTATATCTTTTTTTATTTATTTAATCTTAAAAAGGAAAAATGTTTGTGTGTATATGTATATATATATGATTTTTTTTATGGGGGGGGGGTATGTTTCAGGGGGGGTAGCCAAATCCTTGTTCTCCTGACCCACAGTATGTAAAGGTACGGCTGTCTGTCAGTTGCGGATGGTTTATGTTTTGACCGGCATTGCTTAGCAATATAATCTTGAGGCTATATCTTGCTTATCTCTGGGATTTACCCAGGATGACGCTTAAGTGCGCCGTATGTTTAAGTTGCAACTTATTCTGTTTAGGTTTATTAGATTCTAACTTCGTGAATATGGAAATATCTCGAGGAAATTCAAGAAACAATTAAATCTCTAAAGAGTGATAAGACCCAGGGCCCAGATGGATACCCTGGTGAATTCTGTAAAACATTCAGCAACATGCTCTCTCCTACCTGCACACAATGTTGGTTCAGGCCAATGAGGATGGAGCTCTCCCTTCTACTTTGGATGAAGCGTTCATTACAGTTATACATAAGGGAAAAGATCCAGAAGAGGTAGGGTCATACAGACCAATATCTGTCCTTAATACAGACCAAAAGATTTTAGCAAAAACTCTGGCTAACAGGCTTAGCACTTTAATTGGCAAATTGGTCCATTCGGACCAGACCGGTTTTATCCCTAACAGAAACTCATTCTTCAATCTCAGGCGCCTCTTCAACATTATGTATTCTCAGAGGTTACCCAACTTGGACCTTGCCGTCATATCTCGACGCCGAAAAGGCCTTTGACCAAGTTGAGTGGCCCTATCTATTCAAGATCCTACAGAAATGTAATATTGGAGATGGGTTCATAAATTGGATCCAGCTTTTATATAGGAACCCCTGTGCCAGAATACTCCCTAACCAATCATTGTCGCCCCGATTTAACCTTTACAGTGGGACAAGGCAGGGTTGTGCGCTGTCGCCTATACTCTTCGCCCTAATTATCGAACCGCTTGCTCAGACGATTAGATCTCATGCAGCAGTACACGGCTATAATACTAAAGATACTCTAAATAAGATTTCCCTATACGCAGATGACATCCTCCTCTATGTAACAGAACCACAGATTAGTATCCCAGCTATTTTTGATGTGATCAAATTGTTTGGTACCTTCTCGGGATAGAGAATAAATTGGAACAAGAGTGAATTAATGCCCATGCGGTCGCAAAACACCTCCTGGCTAGAACATCTCCCAGTTAAGTTATCTTCAGAAAAATTGACCTACCTAGGAATTGTAGTTTTCAAACAATACTCCTTAATATTTAAAGAGAATTTCCCCTCTCTGATGCTAAATCTCAAGACAAACATTCTACACTGCTCAAAAATATAAAGGGAACACTTAAACAACACAATGTAACTCCAAGTCAACCACACTTCTGTGAAATCAAACTGTCCACTTAGGAAGCAACACTGATTGGCAATAAATGTCACATCCTGTTGTGCAAATGGAATAGACAAAAGGTGGAAATTATAGGCAATTAGCAAGACACCCTCAATAAAGGAGTGGTTCTGCAGGTGGTGACCACAGACCACTTCTCAGTTCCTATGCTTCCTGGCTGATGTTTTGGTCACTTTTGAATGCTGGCTGTGCTTTCACTCTAGTGATAGCATGAGACAGAGTCTACAACCCACACAAGTGTAGTGCAGCTCATCCAGGATGGCACATCAATGTGAACTGTGGCAAGAAGGTTTGCTGTGTCTGTCAGCGTAGTGTCCAGAGCATGGAGGCGCTACCAGGAGACAGGCCAGTACATCAGGAGACGTGGAGGAGGCAGTAGAAGGGCAACAACCCAGCAGCAGGACCTCTACCTCCGCCTTTGTGCAAGGAGGAGCAGGAGGAGCACTCCCAGAGCCCTGCAAAATTACCTCCAGCAGGCCACATATGTAAATGTGTCTGCTCAAACGGTCAGAAACAGACTCCATGAGTGTGGTATGAGGGCCCGATGTCCACAGGTGGGGGTTGTGCTTACAGACTAACACCGCACAGGATGTTTGGCATTTGCCAGAGAACACCAAGATTGGCAAATTCGCCAGTGGTTCCCTGTGGTCTTCACAGATGAAAGCAAGTTCACACTGAGCACATGTGACAGACGTGACAGAGCCTGGAGACGCCGTGGAGAACGTTCTGCTGCCTGCTACATCCTCCAGCACGACCGGTTTGGCGGTGGGTCAGTCATGGTGTGGGTTGGCATTTCTTTGGGGGGGCCGCACAGCCCTCCATGTGATCGCCAGAGGTAGCCTGACTGCCATTAGGTACCGAGATGAGATCCTCAGACCCCTTGTGAGACCATATGCTGGTGCGGTTGGCCCTGGGTTCCTCCTAATGCAAGACAATGCTAGACCTCATGTGACTGGAGTGTGTCAGCAGTTCATGCAAGAGGAAGGCATTGATGCTACGGACTGGCCCGCCCGTTCCCCAGACCTGAATCCAATTGAGCACATCTGGGACATCATGTCTCGCTCCATCCACCAACGTCACGTTGCACCACAGACTGTCCAGGAGTTGGCGGATGCTTTAGTCCAGGTCTGGGAGGAGATCCCTCAGGAGACCATCCGCCACCTCATCAGGAGCATGCCCAGACGTTGTAGGGAGGTCATACAGGCACGTGGAGGCCACACACACACTACTGAGCCTCATTTTGACTTGTTTTAAGGATCAGCCTGTAGTGTGGTTTCCACTTTAATTTGAGTGTGACTCCAAATCCAGACCTCCATGGGTTGATACATTTGATTTCATTGATAATGTGTGTGATTTTGTTGTCAGCACATTCAACTATGTAAAGAAAAAAGTATTTAATAAGAATATTTCATTCATTCAGATCTAGGATGTGTTATTTTAGTGTTACCTTTATTTTTTTGAGCAGTGTATTTTGGAGAACTCTCCCAATTTCTCTGCTCGGAATAATTAAAGGGAGTCTTCCTCCCACAACTGCTCTACCTATATCAGAACATTCCAGTATTCATACCTAAATCCTTTCATAAACAACCGGACTCAATTAGCAATCCTTTCATCTGGGATTATAAAACACACAGGATAGGTAAAAAACACCTCTTTAATTCCAAGATGGAAGGAGGATTGTCTCTCCCAAATGTTATATTTTATTACTGGGCCGCTAACCTCTGTGCCGTTACGTTTCTGCTGGATGACGCACCTCCGTCATCCAGCTGGCTTAGTATGGAGTGTGAGGAGTGTCACCCCTTCTCTATTGGCGCTGTGATTTTGTCACCTGTCAATCTGGAGATGTCACTTTATTGTAACAATGCTATTATACATAGCACAGTCCGAATCTGGAAGCAAATTAAAGTCCACTTTGAGCTTAGACCAATGTCATTCATGCTCCCTATCGCCAGGAATCCCTCCTTTGCCCCCTCTAACACCTTTGAGCGATGGGGAGAGTTGGGGATAAGTACCATAGGGGATTTATACATAGAAGGGACATTTGCTTCCTTTGAGTTGCTGAGGGAAATTTATAATCTTCCCAGAAGTAATTTCTTCAGATACCTACAAATTAGAGACTACGTTAGAAAACACCTCCCAACATTTGGGAATGCTAAACCTTCCATGTTTGACGGATGCATAAAAATATGCCCCGCCTCAGACAAACTGATATCGCGTCTATATGATGCTTTTCAATCTGTTAGCACACCTTCTACAGATGCCATTAAGGCAAAATGGGAGGAAGAACTAGGGACTGACATTTCAGTGGCAGAGTGGGAAGAGAGCTTGGAGTATATCCTCACATGCTCCATTAATTCAAGAGATCGTCTCATACAATTCAAGTTATTACACAGATTACACTATTCCAAAGCTAATATGCATAGGATATTTCCTGATACATCCCCTACATGTGATAAATGTCAGGCTGTGCAGGGTACACTACTCCACTGCTTTGCATATGCTCTAGCTTGCATGGTTATTGGTGTGGAATTTTTGGGATCCTCTCTGACGTTTTGAAGACTTCAATATATCCAGTCCCGCTTCTGATAATCCTGGGAGTATCAGAGTCCCTAAATGGATTAACCAACCCCCAAAAACAACTAATCTCTTACGGTCTCATTTCGGCAAAAAAAATAATCTTGTTGTTTTGGAAAAGGAGGGAAGCGCCCTCTACCAAATTATGCCTCAGTGAATTGGCAAACACTGTACACTTAGAAAGAATTACATATATTCTGAACAATAAATTATCAACATTTGATCAAATCTGTCAGAATTTCCTCTCCTACTTGGACGAGTCGGCGCTGTGAATTTGTACTTATTAACACTCAATTGTAATATTTTAATCTACCTTTGGGCAGCATGTGCTGGCCCTGCCACCCGAGCAGTTGGTGGGGGGGGGGGGGGGTTAATAGGGGGGAGACATCTATCCTCTTTCTTTCTACATGTCCTTGTCTTGCATCTCGTGTTTTGTATTATTTGTTTTGTACCCGGAACTCTGGGTCTTGTTGTTCCTGTATGCCCTTTTATGTTTAGATAAGAATTGTATACCTGTCTTGTATACCTATACACCATTCTTGTGTTTGTTCAATAAAAAATATTTGAAACAGACTTAGGAAGATGTAAAACTTTCCTTCTTATTATATGGATTTTATTTGCCCATATATATTTGTTTATTTCTTAAACTAGGCAAGTCTGTAAAATAAGACTTTGTTCTTAACTATGACGGCCAAACCCAGACGCTGGGCCAATTGTGCGCCACCAGATGTGATACAGCCTGGATTTGAACTGTAGTGACACCTCTAGCACTGAGATGCACTGTTTTAGACAGCTGCACCACTCGGGAGACCGAATGAAGTCTTATGACCGAGTATACATTTTTAAAGAAGGTAGCAATGAGGAGTCGGCCCAAAAGCGGCCCTCTTTCGGGGGGCTGGAACTGATTGAATCGGCCCAGAATCGTGTGTCGTACTTGGCCCGGGAACAAAAGGAATTACATCGGGCCGTTTCCGTCTACGGAAGTCAGCCGACTTTGTCGGCATCTTTCCAGAATCACCCCGTAAGCGGCATCACCCCATAAATAGATGTATACAAAATTACCCGATATAGTAATTTTAAATCTAACTATTATACATTTTATGCATACAAATCATACCCATCCACAAATAAAGATTGTGTCAGAGGAAACACCGTACTCCTGGTGACCGTGTCAGCGTGCATATACCTGGCCCGCCACAGGAGTCGCTACAGTGCGATGGGACAAGGACATCCCGGCCGGCCAAACCCTCCCCTAACTCAGACAACACTGGGCCAATTGTACCTTGCCTCAGGGGTCTTTGACTACAGTATCAAAATACAAAAATACTACACAAAACTCTTAAAGAATTTTATTTAAATGTTAATTGTATTTATCACAGAAACACTGACAAAATATGGATAAAATAAATATTTTATTTATATAAAGCAGCCCGTGTAATCATCTGCCAGGGAGTAACCCCAATTGGCCCGAGCCCCAAGTAATACATTTGGGCCAGATAACTCACACCGGAATCGGCCCAAGCTCAATCCCTGCATCCTAGCCATAAGTAATACATCTGAAGGCGGCCCAGACTTGGGCTACATGACGCCGGCCAAGTCTGACTCTTAGCCGAGTTCCGACTCTCAGCCAGAACCGGCCCAGATCCACTGTGATAGCTGGGTCTTCAGGGGGGGTAATTGGTATTACCAAAAATAAATACAAAAACGTTGGGAGCTATGCCATTCTAAAGAAGTTTATTCTACCTGTAATATTCATGGAAAGATTATTCCATTTAATTAGATCTGCTTTCGTATTGTTGAGTAATGGACAAAAATATTATAATATATGTTGTTTCCATATTTTTTGTGTTCCCTTAAAGGGTCTCTTTTCTTTTTCATATTGCCCTTATAATTAAAAACATTTCACGTAAATTGTTTGTCCTGAGATTTGAGTATTCTGAAAATATCTTGAGCAAAGTGGGCATTGAGTTTTCAAAATTGGTCAGAGAGATCGTCTGCAAATAAGTTTAGTTTATATTCATGTTTACCGAAACCCGATAGAATTAGACGGGACCCAAATGTTTCTTCAAACGGTTCAATTGCCAGTGTGAACAATAGGGGGGAGAAGGGACATCCCTATCTTATGGCCCTTTCTACAGCAATTTTGTCAGATAATGTACAGTATTATTCATGTATATTTTTGCTTTAGGACAGTTATACAATATTTGTATTACATTTATTATTTCAGTTGGAAAGATGAACTCTTCCAAAGTTTTGAATAGAAAAAGCCATTCAAGACGGTCTAAAGCCGTTTCGGCATTAACAACCATTATTGATGAATCTATATCTTGTTTTTTTTGCGTATTGTATTCACCTGAAACATGTTCTTGTATTTGTTTGTGTCTATTTTTAACAAAGCCGGTTTCATTGACATGTATCACGTCTGTTAAGGCTTTTGCCATTCTATTGATTATATGCTTTGTTATTTTATTGTCAAATTTTATTTAGGGTATGAGTCTATGATCAGCAGGGGACTCTCCAGATGTTCTTAGTTTTAAAATAACTGAAAAAACTGTTTGATACATGGAGCTATGAAGTACTGAATTGAGTGACGTGTGTTGTCACAAATTGTTAAATAGAATTCTATGGAAAAGCCACCTATTCCTGATGATTCTCTCCATGTGAATGTTTTAAGAGTCTCTAATATTAGCAGCGAGAGGCAGTACATTAGGAAGTATTTTCAGGAGGCATTTCATATTGTTTCAGAGGCAGTGGCCTTGATCAAGCTGACATTTTCAAGGTTACCAGGCAGGGCCTTGGTGCGTTGCCATCATGTTGGTAGGGAAAGGACATTGCAGTCGTCAAACGAGCCACATGTCTGGCTTATGACCAGGTAGATAGGTTGTATAAGTGTACTGTGTGTGTGTGCATGTGCGTGTACACATGCGCATGCGAGGGAGCATAATAGACAATGTTTGCAGCACTCCTGTAAGGGCAACACACTCTGGATAGCAGTTGTATTGCAGCATTGGCCAGCACTACCGCCACTTTCTTGCCAAACTGGCCTATGTTCTTGGAACAGGCAGGAGCCCAGACTAACAAGTAACAGCATGCCTCTGAAACAGCCCTATAATCTCAGCTCTATTTACAGTTTGCCCATAACAGACTTAAATTCAGCCTTTCTCTACCCTTGTCCTAACCTTAACCATAATGATCCAAATAGGACAACAGGCCATACTGAACCGAAACGATAATAGCCTCATACTGTCTGAGCTATTATCTGAGCTCTCAGTCTCTCGTTCTCCCTCTCCATCCAGGAAAGACAGGTTTTTCATCCAGTGAGAACAGCAGGACTCTTTGGTGGATCAAAGGAACTGTGGAGAACTTCAATCTCCGCCATGAGTCAGAATAGACGAACATATCAAGTGGCTTAATTTTTCCCTGATAAAAACATTTAGAGGTTTATGGACAACAAATTGGGGGTGGGTAGAGAATGGCTAAACATTGTTTAAAGAGTCAACAAAATGCTATCAAAAAAAAGAGTTTAGACTGATATTTTGACATCTATTATCCTTTTCAACCCTTGGTCTTTAAAGGGTTTTGTCTAAATGTTTTTGACATCAATAGCACATTGCAGGTGCACTGCCACCAGGACCAAGTCTTTAGGTGTCAATATAAAGGAGATGATGTGACCTCTACGGTGTCCATATTAGGCCAGCATCTGCAACTTCCATGGATGCTGTCCTAATATGGACACAGTAGTTATCAGTAAGAAAACTCAGTTTTAATAAGGTGTCGGTGAACATACCAGCGTGGTGAAGATGTAGTGGTAGTACTCCGTCATCATTCCCATGGCTAGAGCCTGTGGGAAAACCACAATACAGACTATGGTCAAAGTGCCTAAACAAATATACAGCATGTGTGAGTGCATGCAGAGTAAATCATTTTTGTGGGGGAAAACCTACCTTACACAATGTCGGTAGGAATGCTGTATATAATTAGCAAACTGAACACTCGACACAATACAATGTCATTTACTCTGCCTGAAAATGTGTGTTTTGGTAACGGATATGAGCACGTCTCATGAACAATGTGGCAGAGATGAGTCATAATTTCTCAAACATGACTGTGAGCAGAGGCAGAGTTACTAATTAAAACTGTATTTTGGCATAGAGCATTCGTTATGGAAACACCGTAATGGAACTAATATTCTAAAAGGAGATAAAACGAGGAAAATTCGACATCCAAATGAGTCTGATTCAGATGAACAGGAAATTAATTATCAAACTGTAGGTACTGGACCTGTATGAGGTATTCAAGGAGGGATCGTTCTGGAGCTAATTCATATACAGTGGGGCAAAAAAAGTATTTAGTCAGCCATCAATTGTGCAAGTTCTCCCACTTAAAAAAATGAGGCCTGTCATTTTCATCATAGGTACACTTCAACTATGAGAGACAAAATGAGATTTTTTTTTCTCCAGAAAATCACATTGTAGGATATTTTATTAATTTATTTGCAAATTATGGTGGAAAATAAGTATTTGGTCACCTTTCTCAATACTTATATACCCTTTGTTGGCAATGACAGAGGTCAAACGTTTTCTGTAAGTCTTCACAAGGTTTTCACACACTGTTGCTGGTATTTTGGCCCATTCCTCCATGCAGATCTCCTCTAGAGCAGTGATGTTGCTGGGCAACACGGACTTTCAACTCCCTCCAAAGATTTTCTATGGGGTTGAGATCTGGAGACTGGCTAGGCCACTCCAGGACCTTGAAATGCTTCTCACGAAGCCAGTCCTTCATTGCCTGGGCGGTGTGTTTGGGATCATAATCATGCTGAAAGACCCAGCCACGTTTCATCTTCAATGCCCTTGCTGATGGGGGGTTTTCACTCAAAATCTCACGATACATGGCCCTATTCATTCTTTCCTTTACACGGATCAGTCGTCCTGGTCCTTTTGCAGAAAAACAGCCCCAGAGCATGATGTTTCCACCCCCATGCTTCACAGTAGGTATGGTGTTCTTTGGATGCAACTCTGAATTCTTTGTCCTCCAAATACGACGAGTTGAGTTTACCAAAAACTTCTACTTTGGTTTCATCTGACCATATGACATTCTCCCAATCTTCTTCTGGATCATCCAAATGCTCTCTAGCAAACTTCAGAAGGGCCTGGACATGTACTGGCTTAAGCAGGGGGACACGTCTGTCACTGCTGGATTTGAGTCCCTGGCGGCATAGTGTGTTCCTGATGGTAGGCTTTGTTACTTTGGTCCCAACTCTCTGCAGGTCATTCACTAGGTCCCCCCGTGTGGTTCTGGGATTTTTGCTCACTGTTCTTGTGATCATTTTGACCCCACGGGGTGAGATCTTGCGTGAAGCCCCAGATCGAGGGAGATTATCAGTGGACTTGTATGTCTTCCATTTCCTAATAATTGCTCCCACAGTTGACTTCTTCAAACCAAGCTGCTTACCTATTGCAGATTCACTCTTCCAAGCGTGGTGCAGGTCTACAATTTTGTTTCTGGTGTCCTTTGACAGTTCTTTGGTCTTGGCCATAGTGGAGTTTGGGAGTGTGTCTGTTTGAGGTTGTGGACAGGTGTCTTTTATACTGATAACAAGTTCAAACAGGTGCCATTAATACAGGTAACGAGTGGAGGACAGAGGAGCCTCTTAAAGAAGAAGTTACAGGTCTGTGAGAGCCAGAAATCTTGCTTGTTCATAGGTGACCAAATACTTATTTTCCACCATAATTTGCAAATAAATTCATAAAAAATCCTTCAATGTGATTTTCTGGATTGCTTTTTGTAATTTTGTCTGTCATGTTTGAAGTGTACCTATGATGAAAATTACAGGCCTCTCATATTCTTAAGTTGGAGAACTTGCACAATTGGTGGCTGACTAAATCATTTTTTGCCCCACCGTAAATACATCTCCAAGTCCAAGAAATCTGACAAAGTCCAAACCGTCTCTGGATTTCAAAATGGTTCTGAGAAAGACCTAAGACAGACACTGACCTGTTTCAGGATCCAGGCGGCCATTTCGTGGCCGCAGTCAAAGATCACGTGGAACTCCTTTGCTTTCTTCATCTCTTTCAGAAGTGGCTTGGCATCCTTGGTATCCGCCGGCAACTGTCGGATCTTCAAACGAATGTTGTATCGGGAGGGTGCCTTGATCAGCTCTTGCAACCGAATAAGACCTGGAGACAAGAAATTGACATCTTATTTGAAACATAAGTATGACATTGAAATTAATATAAGTGTCATTGGTAAGGCATACAGTTCAGATTACAAATCTTTTAAATAAAACAGGCCAAATATATGGCTCTCTTCCATAGTTTATTTGATTGTCCCACTCACACTTGGCAAACATACACATGGGGCAGTATTCTGAATCTTCTGACCGTGGGCAAATCATTCAATGGTGTCAATGGAAGACTTCAGAATACCACCCATACAGTACTGAAGAACTGTCAACAGAGCTCTGTACCAACTCAACACATACTCTTCTCATCCACCAAAAAGCACTTTACATCAGCAGAGTCCAGCTTCATCCAAGAAGCACCTTAAAATGCTAATTCGAACACTACTCTATTCTAGCATGGAATTACTTAAATATATACAGAGTCAATTTTTTATTTCACCTTTATTTAACCAGGTAGGCAAGTTGAGAACAAGTTCTAATTTACAATTGCGACCAGACCAAGATAAAGCAAAGCAGTTCGACAGGTACAACAACACACATGGAATAAAACAAACAGTCAATAATACAGTAGAAAAATAAGTCTATATACAATGTGAGATAAGGGAGGTAAAGGCAAAAAAGTCCATGGTGGCGAAGTAAATCAATATAGCAAGTAAAAAGGAAATTAAAAAATAAACACTGGTAGATTTGCAGTAGAAGAAAGGAGCAAAATAAATAAATAAATACAGTAGGGGGAGAGGTAGTTTGGGCTAAATTATAGATGGGCTATGTACAAGTGCAGTAATCTGTGAGCTGATCTGACAGCTGGTGCTTAAAGCTAGTGAGGGGGATAAGTGTTTCCAGTTTCAGAGATTTTTGCAGTTCGTTCCAGTCATTGGCAGCAGAGAACTGGAAGGAGAGGCGGCCAAAGAAAGAATTGGTTTTGGGGGTGACCAGAGAGATATACCTGCTGGAGTGAGTGCTACAGGTGGGTGCTGCTATGGTGACCAGCGAGGTGAGATAAGGGGGGACTTTACCTTGCAGGGTCTTGTAGATGACCTGGAGCCAGTGGGTTTGGCGACGAGTTTGAAGCGAGAGCCAGCCAACGAGAGTGTACAGGTCGCAGTGGTGGGTAGTATATGGGGCTTTGGTGACAAAACGGATGGCACTGTGATAGACTGCATCCAATTTATTGAGTAAGGTATTGGAGGCTATTTTGTAAATGACGTCACCGAAGTCGAGGATTGGTAGGATGGTCAGTTTTAGAAGGGTATGTTTGGCAGCATGAGAGAAGGAGGCTTTGTTGCGAAATAGGAAGCCAATTCTAGATTTAACTTTGGATTGGAGATGTTTGATGTGAGTCTGGAAGGAGAGTTTACAGTCTAACCAGACATCTAGGTATTTGGAGTTGTCCACATATTCTAAGTCAGAGCCGTCCAGAGTAGTGATGTTGGACGATCGGTTGAACAGCATGCATTTCGTTTTTCTTGTATTTAAGAGCAATTGGAGGCTACAGAAGAAGAGTTGTATGGCATTGAAGCTCGTCTGGAGGGTTGTTAACACAGAGTCCAAAGAAGGGCCAGATGAATACAAAATGGTGTCGTCTGCGTAGAGGTCGATCAGAGACTCACCAGCAGCAAGAGCGACATCATTGATGTATACAGAGAAGAGAGTCGATCCAAGAATTGAACCCTGTGGCACCCCCATAGAAACTGCCAGAGGCCCGGACAACAGGCCCTCCGATTTGACACACTGAACTCTATCAGAGGAAGTTGGTGAACCAGGCGAGGCAATCATTAGGGAAACCAAGGCTATTGAGTCTGCCGATGAGGATGTGGTGATTGACAGAGTCGAAAGCCTTGGCCAGGTCAATGAATACGGCTGCACAGTATTGATTCCTATCGATGGCGTTTAAGATATCGTTTAGGACCTTGAGCGTGGCTGAGGTGCACCCATGATCAGCTCTGAAACCAGATTGCATAGCGGAGAAGGTATGGTGGGATTCGAAATGGTTGGTAATCTGTTTGTTGACTTGGCTTTCGAAGACCTTAGAGATGCAGGGTAGGATAGATATAGGTCTGTAACAGTTAGGGTCAAGTGTTTCCCCCAATTTGAAGAGGGGGATGACCGCAGCTGCTTTCCAATCTTTGGGAATCTCAGAGAGAGGTTGAACAGGCTAGTAAATAGGGATTGCAACAATTTCGGCAGATAATTTTAGAAAGAAAGTGTCCAGATTGTCTAGCCTGGCTGATAAATAGGGGTCCAGATTTTGACGCCCTTTCAGAACATCAGCTGAATGGATTTGGGAGAAGGAGAAATGGGGAAGGCTTGGGGGAGTTGCTGTGGGGGGTGCAGTACTGTTGACCGGGATATGGGTAACCAGGTGGAAAGCATGGCCAGCCGTAGAAAAATGCTTATTGAAATTCTCAATTATAGTGGATGTATCGGTGTTTCCTATCCTCAGTGCAGTGGGCAGCTGGGAGGAGGTGTTCTTATTCTCCATGGACTTTACAGTGTCCCAGAACTTTTTTGAGTTAGTGTTGCAGGAAGCAAATTTCTGCTTGAATAGGCTAGCCTTGGCTTTTCTAACTGCCTGTGTGTATTGGTTACTAGCTTCCCTGAAAAGTTGCATATCATTGGGGCTGTTTGGTGCTAATGCAGAACGCCATAGGATGTTTTTGTGTTGGTTAAGGGCAGTCAGGTCTGGAGAGAACCAGGGGCTATATCTGTTCCTGGTTCTACATTTCTTGAAAGGGGCATGCTTATTTAAGATGGTGAGGAAGGCATTTAATAAAAATAACAAGGCATCCTCTACTGACAGGATAAGATCAATGTCCTTCCAGGATACCCCGACCAGGTCGATTAGAAAGGTCTGCTCGCTGAAGTGTTTCAAGGAGCGTTTGACAGTGATGAGTGGAGGTCGTTTGACCGCTGACCCATTACGGATGCAGTCAATGAGGCAGTGATCGCTGAGATCTTGGAAGAAAACAGCAGAGGTGTATTTAGAGGGCAAGTTGGTTAGGATGATATCTAGGAGGGTTCCCATGTTTACGGCTTTGGGGTGGTACCTAGTAGGTTCATTGATAATTTTTGTGCGATTGAGGGCATCAAGCTTAGATTGTAGGATGGCTGGGGCGTTAAGCATGTTCCAGTTTAGGTCACCTAGCAGCACGAGCTCTGAAGATAGATAAAAAAAATATATTTGACCTTTATTTTACTAGGCAAGTCAGTTAAGAACAAATTTTTATTTTCAATGACGGCCTAGGAACAGTGGGTTAACTGCCTGTTCAAGGGCAGAACGACAGAATTTGCACCTTGTCAGCTCCGGATTTGAACTTGCAACCTTTTGGTTGCTAGTCCAATGCTCTAACCACTAGGCTACCCTGCCGCCCCATAGATGGGGGGGCAATCAGTTTACATATGGTGTCCAGAGCACAGCTGGGGGCGGAGGGTGGTCTATAGCAGGTGGCAACAGTGAGATACTTGTTTTTAGAGAGGCGGTATAAAGTAGTATTTCAAATTGTTTGCGTACAGACCTGGATAGTAGGACAGAACTCTGCAGGCTCTCTCTGCAGTAGATTGCAACACCGCTCTCTTTGGCCATAAAACAACATTTCTGGGGGCGATAAAATAGCTTCAAGGTATAATGTACAGACAAAGGTATGGTAGGATGTGAATACACTGGAGGTAAACCTAGGTATTGAGTGATGATGAGAGAGATATTGTCTCTAGAAACATCATTGAAACCTGGTGATTTTATCGCATGTGTGGGTGGTTGAACTGAAAGGTTGGATAAGGTATGATGAGCAGGGCTAGAGGCTCTACAGTGAAATAAGCCAATAAACACTAACCAGAACAGCAATGGACAAGGCATATTGACATTAAGGAGAGGCATGCTTAGTCGAGTGATCATAAGGGTCCAGTTAGTAGTGAGGTTGGTTGGGGTAGCGGCGATTCAGACAGCTAGCCGGGCCATCGGTAGCAAGCTAGCATAGTACGGTGTTCTGTTTTTAGCCACTTCGTGCGTTTCCATTAGTAGATTAGTGGGGTTCCGTGTGGTAGAGGGGATCAATCCAATTGGTAAAACGGATATAGTTATAGTGACCCAATAATTTCTTCTTTTCTTTGTCAGAAAATGTTCAGATAGAAGCCGATAAGACAGCTAACGATTAGCGGGCCGCAGATGGCCGTTCAGGTAACGTCACAACGGAGGAGCCAGTTGGATAACTCCCACGTGCAGATAACGTCGGTAGTACAGTCGTGAAGGCCCGGTGGGCCTCCAAATCGGCAGTAAAACAGGTCGGGATAGGTGATTGTAGCCCAGGAGTGGTTGATGGAACTCTTCAGCTGGCTAGCTCCCGAATAATTGAAGTTTGCTCCGGGACCGACGTAAGCCAATGGTCACACGGATAGCAACTAGCTAGCTGCGAGATCCAGGTGTAAATGTTCCGAGCTTTCGGTTGAAATCGGGGGATATGGAGAGAAAAATAGGTCCGGTATATTTTGGTCTGAGTTGCGTTGTACAAAACTGGCGATAGCTTTTCGAGCTAAAGGATAGCTGATGACCATCAACCGTGGTTAGCTGAATACTACCGTTAGCCAGTAAACTGGCTAGCTCCTGGTTAGCTTCTATTGTGGATTTCAGAAGCACCTTAAAAATGCTAATTCAAACACTACTCCTCTATTCTAGCGTGGAATGACTTAAATATATATAGAGTCACTATATCAGCAGAGTCCAGCTTCATCGTAGAAACACCTTAAAAATGCTAATTCAAACACTACTCCTCTATTCTAGCGTGGAATGACTAAAATATTTACAGAGTCAATATCAGCAGAGTCCAGCTTCATTGATGAGGCACATTAAAAATGTTAATTCAAACACTACTCTATTCTAGCGTGGAATGGCTTAAATATACAGAGTCAATATATCAGCAGAGTCCAGCTCCATTGATGAGGCACATTAAAAATGCTAATTCAAACACTACTCTATTCTAGCGTGGAATGACTTAAATATATTAGTGTTGGAAAGCAGCAGTCAATCCATTCTCACTTTCTCTCTCCCAAGGTTCTGTTCAGATTTGAGTTTCTGTTTGCCTTACTACTCCCCACTAGATAGGCCCCATGTAACCTTACCACCGCCTCATACTGAGCAACAGTCCGCACCTTTCATTCTCCCACCCGCACTCAGCTAGAAACCTCTCAGAGAGACACTGATGCGATTACAATGAGTTTCTCCTCTCCACCGAGGACTTCTGAGCCTTGGAATGAAATAGGGCTGGATTGATGGTAGAAATTACTTGTCACGGGTCTAAAAATTGATGGGATTGGGAGGGAGTCTGGGAGAGAGAAGAAAGGGGTTTTGAAGATGCACTTTTGGACTGCTCAGACCTTTTTTGTTGGGATGAAGTGCTGTGTGGGCAATTTAAAGGTCTTACTGTGAGTGGGGGCTGATTCTCCCTCTGGACTTTCAATAGGGATTGCTGTGAAATAAGAATAAGGAATGTGTTCTTTCATGTTAGAAGTAAATACTACAGTTTTTTTGTGAGTAAGGTAGGTATTTCCAAACTCCTGACTCCAGGGTATCTCTCCCTTCTCTGTTTTGCTCCATACAGACACTTGGGAGGCTTTAAGCGGAAAATGGTTCCGGGGGGAGCTCAGCATTTGGGACACACTGTCAGGGCCGATGTTTGTGGGGCTCTGAATAATGCCTTCCGACTTTCCCTCCCCGATCCTCAGAGGGCTGTGTGTAAATATTTAATTTGATCCCCTCTGATAGTTCTTTCTGCCAGACGTCAGATAGGCTCCAAATAGGGATAAACGTCCTGGAGCATGAAGCTTTGTGATTACAGACGATGTGTGTGCATGCGCGTGTGTGTGTGTGTGGTTGACATCACCCAGTCACTGTGAGGTGGTGTTTTAACCTAAAAAACGCTCCCCCGAGGAGGAAACTATCATCAGGTTTACCTGGTTTCGAGTAACCTTACCTTTAAATAATGTCTAACACCTTCCCTAGAGCCCTTTTTAAGGGAATCAATGCAAGCTAGTGGACAGTTTTATGGAGATGAGGTTGAGGATAAATGGATATATCCCAAATTGCACCTTTTTCCCTTTAGAGTTGACTACTTTTGACCAGAGCCCTATGGACCTTAGTCTGAAAGGAGTCCACTACATTGAGAATATTGTGCCATTAAGGACGAGTGGAACAATTGCAAATCAGATGACTCATTGCAGCGGATGGGGAGCTTAGCCAAGGTTAATACACTGTCACCATGCTACAGTGCCGGCTCTCTGCAAAGTGAAATGGATGTGACAAAAACATGGTCACCCTATCACAAACCATTCATTTCTAGGAACACCGAAGAATAAATCCTGATGGTTAATCTATCCTCTTGGTCATACTAGATCTACCAGTTGATTGTAAAAGGTAAGACTGAATCCCTAATCAACCTCTAGCCCCTATGCACTTGTGTAAATAGAACCAGATTGACTAGGTGTAGTAGCTTCATATTGCCCTCTGAAATGACAGTATGAGCTAGGGGTCGATGTGTGATTCAGGGTAAGACACCTCATGACACCAACGTTGTAAAAAGAGTTGTAAAAATGTGCCAAAAAATACAGAACTTCAACTGAAGAAACCACCACAATGGGACATATTCGGCAATAGACTCACCATGCAACCCATGTATTTGTAACAAAGTATGTTCAACAAGTAATTCCGTTCAATGAAGTGGACAACCTTGTCCTTCCGAGGGATCGTAAAATAAGAGACAGACATTGCATCTTCTTTCTCAAGTCGATGAGCACTCTCACTTTGGATGCAGCAGGTCTTGTTAAAATATAACGGTGTAAAATATTATTGTGCTTGTAAAAATACAAATCATGAGCCACTTCGCAAAGTCACAGCAGGCGATCTGGCAGACGGATACAGGAGTGGACGAGGACCCTCAAAGGACGTGTCTTTTATTCATGCTGTCAGCTGTCAGCTTTCACATTCATTCTGCATGGCATTAATCTGAGGAGACTTCGAGGAGAGGGTGATTCTGGGCAATGTGTTTTTTCAGGGCTGCTCACTCATGTAGAGGGCTCCAGTTTTGACATGGAGTATACCTGGAGGACTTTGAGGGGGCTAAAGATTTCATGGCCAGACACTCAATGCTAAACTCTTAGGGGAAAGAATCGAACAGTTCTAGTCTTCTGTACCTAAACACATTTTTGGGGGGAGCACATTTAAGCCGCAGGACCCCTGGATTTATGCAGGGTATAAGTGCCTTGCTCAAGTGCATGACTATTAATCTCCTGCTTTTATTGCCCAGCCCAAGACTCAAACCGGCAACATTCAAGCTACTAACCTTTCGGCCACCTACCACCCCGATAAAATAGTTTGTTTGTGTTTGAGTAGCAGTTTGAGTTTATACTCAAATCTTTTTTTGTCTTTCAACTTTTCATCATCATCATCCAAGATATCTGTACCTGTGCTGTCGTCATAGACCACAGTGACCGTCCTCCATTTGAAGAAGTGGACCAGTTCCAGGATGGCCCGGCTGAGGGACTGGAAGTCCGGGTAGAGGCTGACGTAGTACGAGTCCCTGTTGTCCGACACCTGGTGCTTCCATTTGGTCTGGATGTGGGGCACCCCCAGGGCATTACAAATGGACTGGACTGCATTAGCTGATGAGCTGTGAGAGGGGCCAAAGATGGCTGCCACCCCCAAGGACAGCTGGTCACAGGCTGGAGGGGTAGGAGGCAGAGAGAGATGTTTGTTAGATTTAGGTGGAAGCCTTCGGCTCCTCTCAGCTCTACTGTCCACACAATGCTCCATGGGAATACTGATCAAGAAAGACCCTGGTCTATCCCTCATTAGATCAAGATGGATGGCATTGAATCAAGAGTATTGGTCCCACTTTGCATCAAACCACTTGGATACTAGTAGGCAGTATCCATGTTCAACTAGTTCAACTAGTAATTTAACTATATTTTGCAGTAGCTTGGTTCAATTCAATTATATTTTTCTTAGGGGTAGTTTTAGGGGTAGTTTTAGTGTAGCTTAACTTGTTCCAGTGCAAGGTAGTCGGTAACTGGTTATATCCAAGATATCCAAGATGGCGTAGCAGTAGTTGTCCTGTCATATCGTCTCTCTGTAAATATCGTCTCTTTTTCGTTTTAGATATTTTTTTGATATTTTTTTCTTCGCATATCCTTAAAAACATTTTGCTAAACCTAAGCTTCCAAATACTCTTCTGCAACCCGCCAATGTAGCTACTTTCCTAAAGTAGTTATATTTACTTCGGAACCGGACCCTCTCAACTGAAGCTAGCCAGCTAACTACCAGCTATGCTAGCGGTCATCAACTAACCAGAGCATTACGGACCTAATTATTTTTTTTTACCCCCGGATTCCCACCACAAACAGAACATTCTTCAGCTGGATCCTCGCAACTAGCTATCGAGCGAAACAGCAACCCTGGTTGATTACTCCTGGCTAGCGTTTCCACCCACGTAGCTTGAAGCTAGCCCGGCCAGAGCTCCTAGCATACTCCTGGGCTACAATACCTTGACTACGACCGGTCTATCGATATCACTGCATGAAGAGGAATAAACAGACTCACCCCATCGCGACGTCCTCCAAAGGCTAACTCTCTAGCCCTCGCTATCTCCTTGCTTGCTAGTTCGGCACACTAACTGCTAGCTTGTTTAGCCCAGGTCCGCTAACTACTACCTTGTTTACCCCGGCCTGCAAATCTGTTGGCTTGTTAGCACAGGCCTGCTAACCGTCCCGCCGCGTCCCAAAAACGCAGTGGCCCATATGTACTCTATCTCTTCCCGTTTAAAAAAAAAAATTTGTTTACACCTTCCGGAAACTTGCCTCACCCAATGTGATACGGAATCGCTATTATCTTTATTTTTAGAACACACTCAAGAACCTCCAGAAGCTAACCAGCTAGCTAGCTACAAGAAATTTAGTCATTGTTAGTTTTCTTAACCTGGATAACACTCGCCAGCCCAGCCCCCCTGCCCCATCCACCGCTGCCCCCTGGACTCTGATCACTTGGCTACATAGCTGATGCACGCTGGACTGTCCATTAATCACGGTACTCCATTCTGCTTGTTTGTTTTATCTGTCGGCCGAGTTGCCTAGTCAATGCCATCTCACCTGCTGTTGTTATGCTAGCTGATTAGCTGTTGTCTCACCCACTGTTTTAGCTAGCTTTCCCAATTCAATACCTGTGTTCACTGTATGCATCGCTGTATGTCTCTCTCAAATGTCAATATGCCTTGTATACTATTGCTCAGGTTAGTTATCATTGTTTTAGTTCACAATGGAGCCCCTAGTCCTATTCCTCACACCCCTGATACCTCCTTTGTCCCACCTCCCACATATGCGGTGACCTCACCCATTACAACCAGCATGTCCAGAGATAAAACCTCTCTCATCATCACCCAGTGCCTGGGCTTACCTCCGCAGTACCCGCACCCCACCATACCCCTGTCTGTGCATTATGCCCTGAATATATTCTACCATGCCCAGAAACCTGCTCCTCTTATTCTCTGTCCCCAACGCTCTAGGCGACCAGTTTTGATAGCCCTTAGCCGCACCCTCATACTACTCCTTCTCTGTTCCGCGGGTGATGTGGAGGCAAACCCGGGCCCTGCATGTCCCCAGGCACCCTCATTTGTTGACTTCTGTGATCGAAAAAGCCTTGGTTTCATGCATGTCAACATTAGAAGCCTCCTCCCTAAGTTTGTTTTACTCACTGCCTTAGCACACTCTGCTAACCCTGATGTCCTTGCCGTGTCTGAATCCTGGCTCAGGAAGGCCACCAAAAATTCAGAGATTTCCATACCCAACTATAACATCTTCCGTCAAGATAGAACTGCCAAAGGGGGAGGAGTCGCAGTCTACTGCAGAGATAGCCTGCAAAGTAATGTCATACTTTCCAGGTCCATACCCAAACAGTTCGAACTACTAATTCTGAAAATTACTCTCTCCAGAAATAAGTCTCTCACTGTTGCCGCCTGCTACCGACCCCCCCTCAGCTCCCAGCTGTGCCCTGGACACCATTTGTGAATTGATTGCCCCCCCATCTAGCTTCTGAGTTTGTTCTGTTAGGTGACCTAAACTGGGATATGCTTAACACCCCGGCAGTCCTACAATCTAAGCTAGATGCCCTCAATCTCACACAAATCATCAAGGAACCCACCAGGTACAACCCTAACTCTGTAAGCAAGGGCACCCTCATAGACGTCATCCTGACCAACTGGCCCTCCAAATACACCTCCGCTGTCTTCAACCAGGATCTCAGCGACCACTGCCTCATTGCCTGTATCCGCTACGGTGCCGCAGTCAAACGACCACCCCTCATCACTGTCAAACGCTCCCTAAAACACTTCTGTGAGCAGGCCTTTCTAATCGACCTGGCCCGGGTATCCTGGAAGGACATTGACCTCATCCCGTCAGTTGAGGATGCTTGGTCATTCTTTAAGAGTAACTTCCTCACCATATTAGATAAGCATGCTCCGTTCAAAAAATGCAGAACTAAGAACAGATACAGCCCTTGGTTCACTCCAGACCTGACTGCCCTCGACCAGCACAAAAACATCCTGTGGCGGACTGCAATAGCATCGAACAGTCCCCGCGATATGCAACTGTTCAGGGAAGTCAGGAACCAATACACGCAGTCAGTCAGGAAAGCTAAGGCCAGCTTCTTCAGGCAGAAGTTTGCAACCTGTAGCTCCAACTCCAAAATGTTCTGGGACACTGTGAAGTCCATGGAGAACAAGAGCACCTCCTCCCAGCTGCCCACTGCACTGAGGCTAGGGAACACGGTCACCACCGACAAATCCATGATTATCGAAAACTTCAACAAGCATTTCTCAACGGCTGGCCATGCCTTCCGCCTGGCTACTCCTACCTCGGCCAACAGCTCCGGCCCCCGCAGCTCCTCGCCCAAGCCTCTCCAGGTTCTCCTTTACCCAAATCCAGATAGCAGATGTTCTGAAAGAGCTGCAAAACCTGGACCCGTATAAATCAGCTGGGCTTGACAATCTGGACCCTCTATTTCTGAAACTATCCGCCGCCATTGTCGCAACCCCTATTACCAGCCTGTTCAACCTCTCTTTCATATCGTCTGAGATCCCCAAGGATTGAAAGCTGCCGCAGTCATCCCCCTCTTCAAAGGGGGAGACACCCTGGACCCAAACTGTTACAGACCTATATCCATTCTGCCCTGCCTATCTAAGGTCTTCGAAAGCCAAGTCAACAAACAGGTCACTGACCATCTCGAATCCCACCGTACCTTCTCCGCTATGCAATCTGGTTTCCGAGCCGGTCACGGGTGTACCTCAGCCACACTCAAGGTACTAAACGACATCATAACCGCCATCGATAAAAGACAGTACTGTGCAGCCGTCTTCATCGACCTTGCCAAGGCTTTCGACTCTGTCAATCACCATATTCTTATCGGCAGACTCAGTAGCCTCGGCTTTTCGGATGACTGCCTTGCCTGGTTCACCAATTACTTTGCAAACAGAGTTCAGTGTGTCAAATCGGAGGGCATGTTGTCCGGTCCTCTGGCAGTCTCTATGGGGGTGCCACAGGGTTCAATTCTCGGGCCGACTCTTTTCTCTGTGTATATCAATGATGTTGCTCTTGCTGCGGGCGATTCCCTGATCCACCTCTACGCAGACGACACCATTCTATACACTTTCGGCCCGTCATTGGACACTGTGCTATCTAACCTCCAATCGAGCTTCAATGCCATACAACACTCCTTCCGTGGCCTCCAACTGCTCTTAAATGCTAGTAAAACCAAATGCATGCTTTTCAACCGATCGCTGCCTGCACCCGCTTGCCCGACTAGCATCACCACACTGGATGGTTCCGACCTTAAATATGTGGACACCTATAAGTACCTAGGTGTCTGGCTAGACTGAAAACTCTCCTTCCAGACCCATATCAAACATCTCCAATCGAAAATCAAATCAAGAGTCGGCTTTCTATTCCGCAACAAAGCCTCCTTCACTCACGCTGCCAAGCTTACCCTAGTAAAACTGACTATCCTACTGATCCTCAACTTCGGCGATGTCATCTACAAAATGGCTTCCAACACTCTTCTCAGCAAACTGGATGCAGTTTATCACAGTGCCATCCGTTTTGTCACTAAAGCACCTTATACTACCCACCACTGCGACTTGTATGCTCTAGTCGGCTGGCCCTCGCTACATATTCGTCGCCAGACCCACTGGCTCCAGGTCATCTACAAGGCCATGCTAGGCAAAGCTCCGCCTTATCTCAGCTCACTGGTCATGATGGCAACACCCATCCGTAGCACGCGCTCCAGCAGGTGTATCTCATTGAGCATCCCCAAAGCCAACACCTCATTCGGCCGCCTTTCGTTCCAGTACTCTGCTGCCTGTGACTGGAACGATTTGCAAAAATCGCTGAAGTTGGAGACTTTTATCTCCCTCACCAACTTCAAACATCAGCTATTTGAGCAGCTAACCGATCGCTGCAGCTGTACATAATCTATTGGTAAATAGCCCACCCATTTTCACCTACCTCATCCCCACAGTTTTTATTTATTTACCTTTCTGCTCTTTTGCACACAAATATCTCTACCTGTACATGATCATCTGATCATTTATCACTCCAGTGTTAATCTGCAATATTGTAATTATTTGCCTACCCCCTCATGCCTTTTGCACACATTGTATATAGACTCCCCTTTTTTTCTCTACTGTGTTATTGACTTGTTAATTGTTTACTCCATGTGTAACTCTGTGTTGTCTGTTCACTCTGCTATGCTTTATCTTGGCCAGGTCGCAGTTGCAAATGAGAACCTGTTCTCAACTAGCCTACCTGGTTAAATAAAGGTGTAATAAAAAAATAAAATAAAAATTTGTAAACTATATTTTCAGAGCAGCTTCCCCATTACTGCTGGTAGGAGTGTGACGGATTTCCTCCTCTTCGTCTGAGGAGGAGTAAGGATCGGACCAAAGCGCAGCTTGTTAAGTGTTCATGATGATTTTAATTAAAGAAAGCACTGAACACTGAATCAAACCAATAAACGATACCGTGAATTCACAAACCCGGAGCAGTACCATGTGGCCCAAACACCCCACAAACCAAAAGTGAAACCCAGGCTACCTAAGTATGATTCTCAATCAGGGACAACTAACGACACCTGCCTCTGATTGAGAACCATACTAGGCCGAACACAAAAACCAACATAGAAAAACAAACATAGACTGCCCACCCCAACTCACACCCTGACCATACTAAAACAAAGAATAAAATAACAGAACTATGGTCAGAACGTGACAAGGAGTAAGTACATAGCATCTTGATTTACCTAACTAGACTATAAAGCTTACTATAATATAAACGTTCTCAGCCTGGACTTGATACTTTTTTTGTTGCCATTTGTCACTTATTTATTACAACATTTCTAATCAAATACTATAACCATATTTCTTGTATATAACTTCACTGAGCACATCAGATGCAATCAGTTTGTAGGTAGCATCAGCAAAATATTTCTCAACAGCTAAACAGTCATTCTCAATAAATGTCTCTTCCCACATTTCACTCCTGCAAAAAAACAGTCACCCTTATTTTTTGTCACAATCTTCCACAAACAAATAAACAAACATAAATAACTACTCCCAGAGATACTCAGAATTAACAATTCTAACAGATTTAGCTGTCCTACTATCACAACCTCTATCATTTAGACCACCCTCTTTGCAATTATTCATGATAACCTTTTTTCATGGTAGATGAATAATCATTCATTAATAAACACGTGAGCCTTACTCAATCTATCATAATTCATGTGAAGTCTTCCAATCACAACTTTGATCCCTACCGCCATATGCTCCCACCACACCAGACTAAACTGTAACAGATCCACTGCAGGACTGAACGGTTCCGTTACAGCACCATCCCAGCCATGGTTTGCATGCTGAACAGTTGACAATCAACATCATTTTTGCCTATATCTGTTGTTTATTCTATTTTAATACGATCAATTGTACTCACAATTCAGCATTTGGCTGCCATTTCTCCTACAATGTTCTGTTGAAAAAACTGAAAAAGAAACTCTCCCTCTCTCTCTCTCTCTCCCCCCTCCACACACACATTCAATCCCCCCCTCTCTCTCTCTCGCTTTCTCTCTCCCTCTCTCTCTCTCTCTCCCCCTCAACACACACATTCAACCCCCTCTCTCCCCCTCCACACACACATTAAATCCCCCTCTCTCCCCTCCACACACACATTCAATCTCTCTCTTCTCTCTCTCTCTCTCTCCCCCTCCACACACACATTCAATCCCCCCTCTCTCTCTCCCCCTCCACACACACATTCAATCCCCCTCTCTCTCTCTCTCTCTCTCTCTCTCAATTGAATTCAATTCGCTTTATTGGCATGACGTAACAATGTCCATATTGCCAAAGCTTATTTTGGATATTTACAATATAAAAAAAAAAAATTAAAAATGAGAATCTAAATTGTCAACGGGACAACAGTAACAACAATAACCAAGTGTCAAAAATAACCATACATTCAACAATAACAATAAGCATACAGTAGAGTACATGTGCAGGTTGATTGGTCTGTCAGACACTGTCCCTCAACTGGTGGAACAAACTCCCTCACGACGCCAGGACAGCGGAGTCAATCACCACCTTCCGGAGACACCTGAAACCCCACCTCTTTAAGGAATACCTAGGATAGGATAAAGTAATCCCTCTCACCCCCCCTCCCCCTGAAAAGATTTAGATGCACTACTGTTCCACTGGAGGTCATAAGGTGAATGCACCAATTTGTAAGTCGCTCTGGATAAGAGCGTCTGCTAAATGACTTAAATGTAAATGTTAAATGTTATGGCAGGCAGCAATGTAGTGCACTGCCAACCCACAGCTCTCTGCGTCCTCCCCCAACAGGACGGGTAGCCTATCCTCATCAGAGAGGTCTTAGCCACGGTGTACTGCCGATTTAGGGCCATATACCACTGCATGATGCTTTGTGTTTGTGTTTCCCAATAAGCAATATAGTTTTGTTTTGACTGTGTTGTAATTTGGTTTATCCTGATTGATTGGATGTTCTGGTCCTGAGGCTTCAGTACGTTAGTAGAACAGGTTTGTGAACTCAGCCCCAGGACCAGCTGGATGAGGGGACTCTTTTCTTTGCTCAGCTCTTGGCATTGCAGGGCTTGGTAATGATATGAGAGGGGGTCACTGTATTTGAGATGTTTCCAAAACTTAATTGCTATTTTTTGAGTTTTTATTATTAGTGGATATTGGCCTAATTCTGCCCTACATGCATTGTTTGTAGTTTTCCTCTGGACATGTAGGAGAATCTTACAGAACTCTGCATGCACGGTTTCAATGGGGTGTTTGTCCCATTTGATGAAATCTTGTTTTGCAAGTGGACCCCACACCTCGCTGCCATAAAGTGCAGTTGGTTCAATGAAATATTCAATTTGTTTTAGCCAAATTTTAATAGGTAGAATGCCCAGCGTGCTTTCTCTCTCAGCTCATTCACTGCCTCATTAAGGTGTCCAGTTGAGCTTATTTTTAAACCTAAGTAATTGTAGTGTGTACAGTACTCTATATATTTTGTACCAATGGCAGTACTGCTCTAGCAGGTCCAGGCTCTACTGTAGGCCATGTGCTGTGGGTGACAGCAGGCATAAGTCATCTGCGAAGAGTAGGCATTTAACTTATGAATTGTGGAGACTAACACCAGGGGCTGAGGATTTTTTTAGAATAGTGGCCAATTCATTACTGTAAATATTGAAGAGTGCAGGGCTCAGATTGCAACCCTGGCAAAGGCCCCGCCCCCGATAAAGCAAGCGTATATTTTGGTATTATTTTGGTGGACATGTCTATCAGGGTGTGTAGGGTGTAAATATGATCAGTTGTGCAATGTTTTGGTATAAATCCAATTTGGCTTTTCCTCAGACATTGTGCTTATTATGGAAGTTTAGAACTCTTATATTTACAATACCACAGAAAACCTTCCCCAGGTTACTGTTCACACAAATTCCTCTGTAATTGTTAGGGTCAAATTTGTCTCCGTTCTTAAAGATCGGGGTTATGAGTCCTTGATTCCAGATGTCAGGGAAATAACCTACACTCAGGATCAAATTAAACAGTTTTAATATAGCCATTTCAAATTTTGCACTAGTGAGTTTGAGCATCTCATTTAGGATGCCATCAGGTCCACATGCCTTTTTAAATTTGAGAGCCTGAAGTTTCTTATAGAGCTCTTGGTCAGTAATTGAAGAGTCCAGTGGATTTTGATTGTCCTTTATAGCTTTTTCTAATCCATTCAACTTCTCATGAATTTGGCGTTGTTCTGCGTTTGTGTCAATTTGAACAGTGTTGTAGAGGGTTTTAAAATGGGTTGTCCATATGTCACCATTTTGTATCGCTAATTCCTCTTGTTTAGATTTTTAAAAGTTTTTTCCAATTTTGCCAGAAGTGTGTGTTTAATGGACTCCTCAATTAGTGTCAGCTGCTTGCTGTTGTACTGTGCTTTTTTGGTTCTGAGTGTACGTTTATCGAGTTTTAAAGTCTCACAGTAATGAAGGCGTAATTCACCATTATTTGGGTCTCTGTGCTTTTGGTTGGATAGTGTTCTAAGTTTATTCCTTATCATTTTAAAATCTGCACCAAACCAGTTGTCATCTGTGGTCTTTTTTGTTTTGTTTTTTTATCAATTTCAATTGTGCTTCTTTTGCCGTTTGCCTGAATATATAGTTGATGTTTTGTACTGCCAGATTGATGCCTTCTTTACTGAGTGAATGTGGTATCCAGAAAGTTATCTAAGAGTGTTTGGATATTTGGGTTCCAGGTTGCTTTCTGCTATTCTTCTGTGCTGTTTTGGGCCCATCTGTATGACTTTCTGATGTTGTACAGCTTATTGGGCTGTGAATGTGTGGTTGTTTCCATGTCTGTTCTTTTGAGGAACAACGTAATTTGGCTGTGATCAGACAGAGGTGTTAGTGGCTTGACAGTGAATGAGCTGAGAGAGAAAGGGTCAATGTCTGTGATCATATAGTCTACTGTACTGTGACCAAGAGGTGAGCAGTAGGTGAATCTCCCCAAAGAGTCCCCCTGTAACCTACCATTGACAAAGTACAGACCCAGGCTTCTACAGAGCTGCAAAAGATCCCTTCCGTTTTTGTTGACGGTGCTGTCACTGTTGTTTCTATGGGGGAGATTAAGACAGTTAGAGACACTATGGCCTGTAATAAAGCTGTCACTGTTGTTTCTATGGGGGAGATTAAGACAGTTAGAGACACTATGGCCTGTAATAAAGCTGTCCCCTCGTGTGCTCGTTAGATCTCTGTTCCTGTGCACGCATTTGCGTCTCTCTCTCTCTCTCTCTCTCTCTCTCTCTCTCTCTCTCTCTCAGTCCTGGATTCTGTGCGCACTTTAGTTATGGAATTGTCCCAAAAATTCAAACCCCGCCCATCTGACACTCCAGGCAGGCTCAAACAACCGCTCAGCATTTATTTTAAGCCAAGGGTGTATTCACTAGCAACCAAACAGAAGCAAACGGCTATAACAGGGAGGGACTAACCTGAAAATGTCCAATAAGAAAAGCTTGTTTTCTTTGATAATAGTTTCCCGATGCAAAATATTTTGCTACGGTGTGCACTAATGAACACACCCCAGGTCTGCTTCCTTTCCTCCTCAGCCAATCACCTTTTCTGGAGGCCTCAAAGCTGTCAAAGATGTTTATTCTCTGGATGTCATATGTGAGTGTGGTGTTGGGCAGCAGGGTGCGGTTCCTGTTGATTGTGTTCAAGGCAAATTTAAAGGCGAGTTCTTCTGCTCCCGACGGGCCGCTTTCGATGGATTCAAATATTCCTCCTGAAGGATAAAAGAACAGGCGAAAGAACAACAAGGTTAAATCTCAATTTCCTCCTCCCATAATTACAATGGATTCTCCTCCAACACAACATATGTGACATTGAAGTGTGGGCAGATGATGGATATTGCGAAGGCTATTATAGCTATGCATATTATTTTCTCAGCTCCCTTCATGTCCTTTCCTATTAAACAACGGTGTCATAATCGACATGCGTTAGTTGATATGAGCAGTGGAAAGAGAGCTAGCTTTATTATGGTGTTTTGGACTGTCAACTGAGAAGAGCTGCATTTGCATTCACTTACTGGTCTGTGTAATTAACAACGATTAGAGGGGACGGGAGGTGAGTTAAGGAGTCATGACTCCCTCTCTCTCCCTTCTAGTTCAGACACCTTATCAGGGAGGTTCAGTTTGTAGACCGTGGACGTTAACGGTTAGCACTACCACAAAGCCCAAGGATCCTTCCACCCACACCGTCCAAACCTCTCAGTGAAGTGCAGTTACCATGGTGATTGGATCTCTCTCTCTCTCTCTCTCTCTCTCTCTCTCTCTCTCTCTCTCTCTCTCTCTCTCTCTCTCTCTGTAGTGAACTAAGCCCCTTTGAATTTTTTAATTACTTACAATCTCCATGATTGGAAAATGCTGTCCAGAATCATGAACCGAATTGACAGCGACTAATGTATAGTATTGAAAGGACTCTAAAATCGATTACAGATAAGGTTATTATGTAGTAGTAGTTTAACATCCAAATACCTCAATAAATAATCCATAGACCTCCTAATAATCCCAATAACATACATGTATTAGATGACAGTACCATCAACGAAAAACTTTTATGTAAACTCCCCTCAAAATTCAAAGTCCACCATTCAACAAAGCCTACCACTGAGAATGGACTTTGACTACATCTGACTAGATCTGTTCTGCACCACCCAAAAGCTTTGCTCGAGACTTCAAATTGAATGACTAAATGGGGAGGATGAATGAAACTCAAAGAAACATTTTCAGATGCATCATTCCAGAGTTCAGGAGTCCAAAGTTTCTTCCCCATAGCTATGTTTCCTGGGCGAGCTGACAGTTTGACTTGATCCAAGCTGAACGAGTTTCACTGAGCATTAAAGCTGGTTTATTGATTCAATTATAGCAGAGGAGAGAGATAGTGAGTGAGAGGAAGAATGAGAGAGGGAGTGAGGGAGAGAGCAAATGAAAGAGGACCAAAGCCCGCTGTCCCAGACCCTCTGCAAAGGGAGAAAGGAGAGAGAGAGACAGAGAGAAAGTGTGATGAGAGAGAGAGTGAGAGACCAAAGGAAGAGAGCATAGGAAGATGGGAAGGGAAGGAGTGAGGAGGACATATAGAGGGAGAGAGGGAACAAAGAGAAGACCTCCTAGCAGTGGCAGGAGAAAAAGCAATGACCGAGAGAAGAAGAAACAGGCTCTACCAGCTAAAGGCTTCATCAATAATTGTCATCACCATGCACAATTCTTCTGTGGTTTGAACATCACAATAGTCATGCCTAATTTACAAATGCTTAACCGACACATCAGACTGCAAGCTATTGCATCACTGAGAGAGGTGATCTCAGAAAGCTACAGTAATTAACGAGAACAGAGTCCTGCATGGAGTTACAACACCATGCTATGCCCCTTCAAATTGAGTTGACCTGCTCAGTGAGTCCCAAAATGAGTGCTTCCTGCACTGTACTATAGTTCATGCCAGGGAAAAAGCTATGCATAGAGGGGAAAAGCAATTGATACAGTCTCTTTAACAGAGACTTGGAGAGGGCGTTATAATTACGGTTGCAAAGGGTCGGAAACTTTCGGGTAAATTTCCGGAATTGTTCCGGAAAATTTCAATGGGAAGTTTTAAGCCCTGGAATTTGGGGAATTTAGCGTATTCCTCAAAATAGTTAGCATATAACGGTTAACTTTAAAAATATATATTTTGGTTAAACTATCCCCAATTCTATGGAATTGCAACCCTCTGCATGCACAGTGCATTCTTCCATCACATGTGCAGATGATTCTCAAGATCTGGTACAATAATGAGATGCTATTGAGCCCGCACTACTACATGGTCTGAGCCAAGGACTACATGCTTTCTGGTTTTGATTACAATACTGGGTGGGGGGAATATATTTTATATGACACACGTGATTTGTTGTTAACTAGTAAATAGTTAGATCAGAAGCCCCGTCGAGGGGGAAACACTCTTATAAAAAAAGGTGTTATGTGGAACCTGAAAGGCTTATTCTGCTGTCCCCATGAGAGAATCTATGGGGAGAAACCTTTTTGTTTCCAGGTAGAACCCGTTCCATGTAAAAGGTTTTTTTCTACTCCCTCTCATGCTACAAAGACTAAGGATGCATGAATTAATTACCATGATAGTTATTTTGGCTGTGGTTTAAAGGAATCTACTTCCATGAAAGGAATTTGATAGAGCACCATTTCTAAATCCAGGCAGTTCCTAGAATTATATATGTTTATGTTTCACAGAATGGTGTATGATTCAAACAGCACGGACAGAACTGGTGTGAAATACTAATTGAAGCAGAAAAGATTGAATGTAAAAATGGACTTCTGGTTCAAAACCACAAATTCTCTACGAAGTTCATTCGCTGAAGGAGGGCCGTTACGAGTGGCATGGAGGGATGGTCTGTCTCAGAGACTAATGAGTAAGTTGTACAGATGTGAGACAGCCGTGTGTCGAGCGCCATGGCAACAGCCGAGAAACCCTGTAGCTAGGATTGGTAGGCTGGTGGAGGTACACCCAGGTACACCCAGTCACTCAGCTACAGCTCCAAGTCTCTGCAAAGTCAATGAATAGCCTTCTCCTGTAGGTGTTTGTTTTATCCAGGTGGGAAAGGGCAGTGTGTAGGGTAATAGAGATTGCATCGTCGGTGGATTTTTTGGTGCGGTATGCAAATTGGAGTGGGTCTACGGTTTCTGGGATAATGGTGTTGATGTGAGCCATGATCAGCCTTTCAAAGCACTTCATGGCTACGGATGTGAGTGCTATGGGTCGGTAGTCATTTAGGCAGTTTACCTTGGTGTTCTTGGGCACAGGGACTACGGTGGTCTGGTTGAAACATGTTGGTATTACAGACTCGGTCAGGAACAGGTTGAAAATATCAATAAAGATACTTGCCAGTTGGTCAGCACATGCTCTGAGTACAAGTCCTGGTAATGCGTCTGGCCCTGCGACCTTGTGAATGTTATGGGCGGCAGGTAGTCTAGTGGTTAGAGCATTGGACTAGTAACCCGAAGGTTGCAAGATCGAATCCCCAAGCTGACAAGGTAAAAATCTGTCGTTCTGCCCCTGAACAAGGCAGTTAATCCACTGTTGCTAGGTTGTCATTGAAAATAAGAATTTGTTCTTAACTGACTTGCCTAGTTAAAAAAAAAAACGTTGACCTGTTTGAAGGTCTTACTTTAGTCGGCTACGGAGAGTGCGATCACACAGTCATCTGGAACAGCTGATGCTCTCATGCATGCTTCAGTGTTGCTTGCATAGAAGTGATTTATCTCATCTGGTAGGCTTGTGTCGTAGTTAACTGCTCATTAGAACCTGCTGAGTGATCATGTTTAATATGCATATGCAGGCACTGAAATGAAGTCACTCCACAACATTTTGGTATAGAAGTCAGTGCACCGAATACAACAGGAGTAGAACGTGAAAATGTACAGTGCATTAAGAGAAGTGTGTTAATATAGTCAAGCTTAAATCGTTTGCTGTCTTTCAGTGAAATAATCCTGCCAATTCTTGTCAAAAATGGAGTGGCACTATGCAAGGTAGAGTGTGCTAAAATGTTTAGCCTTTTAGAATGTAATGATTAAAATTATATGTACAGGGAGTACCTGGTCCAAGATCATCACCCTTATTCCAAGACTCTTTTTGTAGACGGACCAAATGAAAGACTAATGGAGAAATGGTTAACCCTCCCTAGTGGCTAACTCCATTTAAATAGTGCTGTGTCACAAAGCTCGTTCCTCGCAATCTTACAGTGTGTCAGAATATTTCACCCTGTCAGGAAGAAAACTACAATATCCGTCACAAATTAGGCCAGTGTGTGTGGCAGGGGAATGTATCGCTATCTCCCTCCCTCAGACTCATTCCCTTCACCCCCCCCTCTCTCTCTCCATCGCTCTCTCGTTCAAGACTCTTATCAAAATGGGTCATTATCATACTCTGGTCCATTGTTAAGATTACATAAAGTGACTGTAAAAGTAGACTTTTGCTCTCATCGCAGAGTCGGAGCCAAAGGTCAACCATTAACTCGGGAGGAAGCTTGTTTAATGTTCACATCTGGGCTTCGGACGAATCAACGGCCAGCAGCAAGGGAAGAGATTACTGTAGTGTAGTCTCCATCTTGACTAGAGTGATAATTATCAGATAAGGTGAACAGTAATGGTGATGGGGATGACTAAAATCTGAGGGCTCTGGTTTTGCAGTCCAAAATGTTGGATTTTAATGGCGATTAGGATCTATGACCCAACAGTTAATTGCAGATAATCAATTCCAGGGGGGCATTTTCACACGTATAGTTGACACTTAGGAGGAATTAAAAATGGTTAATGTGGACTTAATCCTAAATTGAGATCATTTAAACTTTCATGTATTCATGAAACATGTCTTTAACGTATATATCAAATCAAATTGTATTAGTCACATGCGCCAAATTCAACAGGAGTAGAACGTACAGTGAAATGCTTACTTACGAGTGCCTAACCAACAATGCAGTTAAAAAACAATAAGAATAAGCATAAGAATAAGAATAAGAAATAAAAGTAAAAAGTAATTAAAAAGCAGCAGTAAAATAACAATAGTGAGACTATATACAGGGGGTACAGGGTCAATGTGCGGGGGCACCGGTTAGTCAAGGTAATTGAAGTAATATGCACATGTAGGTAGAGTTATTAAAGTGACTATGCATAGATGATAACAACAGAGAGTAGCAGCGGTGTAAAAGGGGGGAATGTAAATAGTCTGGGTAGCCATTTGATTAGATGTTCAGGAGTCTTATGGCGTGGAGGTAGAAGCTGTTTAGAAGCCTCTTGGACCTAGACGTGGCGCTCCGGTACCGCTTGCCGTGCGGTAGCAGAGAGACCAGTCTATGACTACGGTGGCTGGAGTATTTGACAATTTTTAGGAGCTTCCTCTGACATCACCTGGTAAGGAGGTTCTGGTTGGCAGGAAGCTTTACCCCAGTGATGTACTGGGCCATACGCCCTACCCTCTGTAGTGCCTTGCCGTCGGAGGCTGATCAGTTGCAATACTAGGCAGTGATGCAATCAGTCATGTTCTTGATGGTGCAGCTGTAGAAACTTTTGAGGATCTGAGGACCCATGCCAAATATTCTCAGTGTCCTGGGGGGGGGGATTAGATTTTGTCGTGCCCTCTTCATGACTGTCTTGGTGTGCTTGTTTGTTGGTGTTAGTTTGTTGGTGATGTGGGTCCTCTCAACCTGTTCCACTACAGCCCCGTCGATGAGAATGGGGGAGTGCTCGGTCCTCTTTTTCCTGTAGTCCACAATCATCTCCTTTGTTTTGATCACGTTGATGGAGAGGTTGTTATCCTGGCACCACACAGCTAGGTCTCTGACCTCCTCCCTATTGGCTGTCTCATCGTTGTCGGTGATCAGGCCTACCACTGTTGTGTCATCGGCAAACTTAATAATGGTGCTGGAGTTGTGCCTGGCCGTGCAGTCATGAGTGAAAAGGGAGTACAGCAGGGGACTGAGCACGTACACCTGAGGGGCCCCTGTGTTGAGGATCAGCGTGGCAGATGTGTTGTTACCTACTCTTACCACCTGGGGACGGCCCGTCAGGAAGTCCAGGATCCAGTTGTAGAGGGAGGTGTTAAGTCCCAGGGTCCTTAGCTTAGTGATGATCTTTGAGGGCACTATGGTGTTGAATGCTGAGCTGTAATCAATTAATAGCATTCTCACATACAGTAGGTGTTCCTTTTGTCCAGGTGGGAAAGGGAAGTGTGGAGTGAAATAGAGATTGCATCATCTGTGGATCTGTTAGGGAGTAATACAAATTGGAGTGGTTCTAGGGATTCTGGGATAATGGTGCTGATGTGAGCCATGACCAGCTTTTCAAAGAACTTCATGGCTAAAGACGTGGGTGCTATGGGTTGGTAGTCTTTTAGGGACGTTACCATAGTGTTCTTGGGCACAGGGACAATGGTGGTCTGCTTAAAACTTGTTGGTATTACAGACTCGGACAGGGAGAGGTTGAAAATGTCAATGAAGACACTTTCCAGTTGGTGAGGGCATGCTCACAGTACCCATCCTGGTAATCCGTCTGGCCCTGCGGCCTTGTGAATGTTGACCTGTTTAAAGGTCTTACTCACATCGGCTGAGGAGAGCATGATCACGCTGTCTTCCAGAACAGCTGGTGCTCTCATGCATGTTTTAGTGTTATTTACCTCGAAGCGAGCATAGAAGTAGTTTAACTCATCTGGTAGGCTCGTGTCACTGGGCAGCTCTCGGCTTTGCTTCCCTTTGTAGTCTGTAATGGTTTGCAAGCCCTGCCACATCCAAGGGGCGTCAGAGCCGGTGTAGTCCTGTTTTGACGCTTGCCTGTTTGATGGTCCGTCGGAGGGCAGAGCGGGATTTCTTATAAGCTTCCCGGTTAGAGTCCCACTCCTTGAGAGTGGCAGCTCTAGCATTTACCTCCGTGTGGATGTTGCCTGTAATCCATGGTCTGTGGTTGGGGTATTTAGGCACGGTCACTGTGGGGACGACATCATCGATGCACTTATTGATTAAGCCAATGACTGATGTGGTGTGCTCCTCAATGCCACCGGAGGAATCCCGGAGCATATTCCAATCTGTGCTAGCAAAACAGTCCTGTTGCTTTGCATCTATTTCATCTGACCACTTTTTTTTTGATCGAGTCGCTGGTGCTTCCTGCTTTAATCTTTGCTTGTTAGCAGGAATCAGGAGGATAGAATTATGGTCAGATTTGCCAAATGGAGGGCAAGAGAGAGCTTGTATGCATCTCTGTGTGCGGAGTAAAGGTGGTCCAGTTTTCCCTCTGATAGAAATTTGGTAAGCACTATTTAAGTTTCCCTGCATTAAAGTCCACGGCCGCTAGGAGCGCCCTTCTGGGTGAGTGTTTTCCTGTTTTCCTGTATGGTGGAATACAGCTCGTTGAGTGCGGTTTTACTGCCAGCATCAGTCTGTGTTGGTATGTAGACAGCTACGAAAAGTACAGATGAAACCTCTCTAAGTAGATAGTGTGGTCTGCAGCTTATCGTTAGATACTCTTCCTCAGTCGAGTAAAACCTCAAAACTCCTTTAGATATTGTGCACCAGCTGTTATTTACATAAATACATAGTCCACCGTCCATTGTCTTACCAGACGCCGCCATTCTATCCTGCCGATACAGCGTATTACCAGCCAGCTGTATGCTGATAATGTCGTTGTTCATCCATGACTCCGTGAAGCATAAGATAATACAGTTTTGAATGTCCCATTGGTAGTTTATTCTTTCGCGTAGGTCATCAATTTTATTTTCCAAAGATTGCAGGTTTGCTAGCAGAATGTTGTTCATCTCAAACTATGTTCATAACCATGTTACTCTCAAATTAAGATTCAGTCCAACAGGACAAAGAAAGGAGAACAATCCCATTTTTGAGTGGAGGGGGAGAGGGGACAAAGAGAAGCTGAGCTGAGAGAGAATAAGGAGGACAGATAGACAAAGACGAGAGGGGTACACAAACAGACAGACAGACAGACAGACAGACAGACAGACAGACAGACAGACAGACAGACAGACAGACAGACAGACAGACACTAGCTAGATTTCCATCAAATGGGCGACCCATTTTCATGTAAATATTCGAAAATGTGTTTCCATCAAATTGACTTGTTGCATATAAAAGGCTGTGCGTGATGGCGTAGTGCACATAAAAATATTACCGATTAATAAAAAACAAGTTCAATGGGTTTCCGTTGCATTTTCAACTCAACTGATGTTTTTTTCACCAAAAATGTTGCATTATATAGCAAGTGTGCCCACTCTGTTATTGGCCCATGCCCTCTATCCAACAGCTCGTAGATACAGTGCGGGTATAGCTTACATTATGAGATTATTATGGACAGAAAAACTAGATAATTTTTATTTGTCAAATGGCAGCCAAGCATTGATGATCATGTCTCCTGAATAAGACCATCAATATTTATTGGAAAGGAGCATCAAGATCATCACCTTGCACTTTCACCACCCTGTGAAGTTAATTTGATGTTATTTCATCTATAGCCTAATAAACTGCATGCTTTCCCGATGAGGCACTGTGTGAGGAACACACTCCACGTTATATGAAAATAAAAGTGTTTCCACAGATATTTCTTGCATCATTTATTTTATAGAGAGAAAAAGATCCCACCTTGTCAAGCTTATTTTTCTTTTGTCAACATATGAAAAGTTCTGTTTCCATCAACCTTTAATCGTTTTTATCCGACATGAACTCTACTTGCAGAAAAAGGTTTGATGGAAACCTGGTTAGAGAAGGAGAATAAGAGAGAGAGAGGAGGAACGAAAGAAAAAGTGAGAGAATAAGACAACCTTTCCCTTAATACTCAGGGTTATAGAGGAACTGATGAAGGTTCCTCTCCCTGGCTTTCACAGTCCGTTTCCATACAGAGCATTAGATATTAGACGATGATGGCAGTTTGCTAACATGAGGAAAAGAGCTGGGTGCCTAGCCTGTACAGAAGCATGCAGACACCACTGACCAGAAGGAGAGAAGGGGGGATTGAGCGTGTGCGGGAGAGAGAAAATGAGAGCGAGAGAGTGAAATAAAAGAGAGAGAACAAGGAGAGAGAGGAAAAGAGCGAGAAAGAGACAGAAATGGCCAAGAGTGAGGAAGAGTCAGAATAAAAGCAAGACAAAGAGTAGGAGACAAACAGAAAGAGTGTGTTTGTGTGAGAGAGAGAGCTGGAAAGGAAAAGAGCAAAGAGAGAGAGAACAAATGGGAAGAGAGGTCAGTGGAGGCAGACAAAAGGCAGTCAATTAAAGGGGAGAAATGGATGGCCTAATAGCCCTGAGAGAACACCTGCATAAACCTCTCCCGCTCTCCTCTCCTCTGTCTCCCTTCTTTCCAGGGGAAGAACATTTCAGATTTTGGCCCTGTTCACCCCTCTCACATCAGAACACTGTTGTACACAACAACTAACTGTACTCTGAAACTCAATACTGTCCGAATGTGTGTGTGTGCTTGTTTGCATGTGTGGGCGTGCTTGTGTGTTCATGCATCTCTCTCTCTGTATGTGTGTGTGTGTGCGTGCGTGCGTGCGTGTGTGTGTGTGTGTGTGTCAAAACAACAAGTGTCGATACTGATACTGTTTGACTGGTGCTGTAGGGTACAGTACCAGTCAAACGTTTGGACACACCTACTCAAGGGTTTTTCTTTATTTTAACTATTTTCTACATTGTAGAACAATAGTGGAGACATCGAAACTATGAAATAACACATATGGAATCATGTAGTAACCAAAAAATCATTAAACAAATCAAAATACATTTTAGATTTTAGATTCTTCAAAGTAGCCACCCTTTGCCTTGATGACAGCTTTGAACGCTCTTGGCATTCTCTCAACCAGCTTCACGAGTGTGATAGAAAAATTATGTATTTACCTGATTTGTTTGATATTAATAGTTAACAATTATATACTTCACTAATAGTAAGACATTTCTGTTCTGTTAAGTGCTGGGTTTCTGTAAAGGGATGGTTTCCACTCTGCTTCCTGCAGTTAGTCTGGGTGGTTGGTCAAGGAAAATGGGTTTTGTTAGAGATAGCTTGAACTGACAAAGACTTTGTGATAAAAACCCAAAGCCGGCATTCACAGACAAGATGTGGTCTGTGTGACCCGAGATAGAGATAGCCTGGAAGAGTTTAGAACAATCCCTCATTGTCTTATCTTCCTGGCATCTAACATCCCGTGCAGATAACCAGGAGATGGACCACGGTGACTTATGGGAGGGGTGGAACCAGCCCGGACTAAATATTTTTATGTCCTATATAAGATCTCTGTTTTTTCATTATCAGTTAAGCTCTCGGCAACACACATTTCCGAGCGTGGGGTCAACGGTTCCATTATTGCAATAATTAATCAATATTAATTAAAGATGATTGTTTGAAGAAATGACAAAGTCTCTCTCACTTTTTTTAGAATATTCCACTACATTGGAATGCATTTCAATTAATAGGTGTGCCTTGTTCATTTGTGGAATTTCTTTCCTTCTTAATGCGTTTTAGCCAATCAGTTGTGTTTTGTCAAGGTAATTGGTGGTATACAGAATATAGCCCTATTTGGTAAAGTACCAAGTCCATATTATGGCAAGAACAGCTCAAATAAGCAAAGAGAAAGAACATTCCATCATTAATTTAAGACATGAATTTCAGTCAATCCAGATAATTCGAACAACCTTGAAAGTTTCTGTAAGTGCTACGCACAATGAAACTTGCTCTCATGAGGACCGTCAAAGGAAAGGAAGACCCAGAGTTACCTCTGCTACAGAGGATAAGTTCCGTAGAGTAACCAGCCTCAGAAATTCCAGCCCAAATAAATGCTTCACAGTGTTCAAGTAACAGACACAACTCAACATCAACTGTTCAGAGGAGACTTCAGAATTTCTGCAAAGAAGCCACTACTAAAGGCCAGCCAATAATAAGAAGTGACTTGCTTAGGCCAAGAAACACAAGGAATGGACATTAGACCAGTGGAAATCTGTCCTGTGGTCTGATGAGTCCAAATTTGAGATTTTTGGTTACAACTGCCTTGTCTTTGTGAGACATAGAGTAGGGAACGGATGATCTCCTCATGTGTGGTTCCCACCGTGAAGCATGGAGGAGGAGGTGTGATGGTGTGGGGGTGCTTTTCTGGTGACACTGTCTGCAGAGATATGCCATCCCATCTAGTTTGAGCTTTGTGGGACTATCATTTGTTTTTCAATAGGACAATGACCCAACACACCTCCAGGCTGTGCAATGGCTATTAGACCAAGAAGGAAAGTGATGGAGTGCTGCATCAGATGATCTGGCCTCCAGAATTACCCAAACTCGACCCAATTGAGATGGTTTGGGATGAGTTGGACCGCAGAGTGTAGGAAAATCCGCCAAAAAGTGCTCAGCATAAATAAATTGGAACTCCTTCAAGACTGGTTGAAAAGCATTCCAGGTGAAGCTGGTTGAGAGAATTCCAAGAGTGTGCTGTCAAGAAAGCAAAGGGTGGCTACTTTGAATAATCTAAAACATTTTAAATACTTTTTTGGCTACTACATGACTCCATATGTGTTATTTCATAGTTTCGAGGTCTTCCCTATTATTCTACAATGTAGAAAATAGTAAAAATAAAGAGTAGGAATGAGTAGGTGTGTCCAAACATTTGACTGATACTGTATGAGAGGACAGGCTAGTTTGTAAGGTTTACGAGGTTAGCATGAATTCCCATAAACTGTTTACCAGGTTTAATGTTTGATTTGTTACATTAAAATATTTCAGTAATGACTCGAAGAAATTATGGCAATCATCATTTTTTATTGCTAGTAAGAAACTGTTAACCATTGGCTACTAGCTGAAAACTGCTAGCTAACTAGCAAGCTCAAAAACAGTCAACAACTTCTACAGACCCTTAGAAATCGGCGGATCACCCTCCACTGGTGAAAGTGAGAATTGCCGAAAATGCAGTCAGGGGAGAATAATTATTCTGTCAAGGAAAGTTTTTATTTACTTAAAGAGGCATACTAAGACAAAAGAAACATGAGACAGTGTTCAAGTTATAACACATTAGTGCAGGAAAATAAGAAAATAATTAAAACACTGGTAGTGAATGCTGTAATTAAACAATTATCTATGCAATTGAGCAAAATGTGTGCATTAAAGGAAACAGACACCTGCCTGAAGTAGAAGCCCGTCTCTAATAAGTGCGTGTTGTGTTCAGGGATTTGATCAATTAAATGCCTGTACTATTAATTGAAGTTTGACGGTAAAATACTGGAGTGGAAAGGTATTCTCTGTTACATTAGCCAAACTAAAACCCGACCAGAGAGATATACAACATTTAAGTGACTATTTGCCAAATGACACACTCCCCATAATAGAAATATTTAATGCTAGAGTGGCTTGCCAAACAACAAACAGAACAAAGATATCCAATCCTTGCGTGCCTATGTATTCATTGTTACATTAGCTAAATAACACACTTTCCAACCTAGATACATATAAGAATAGTGTGCCTATGCCATGATCCAACATACAGTGGGGCAAAAAAGTATTTAGTCAGCCACCAATTGTGCAAGTTCTCCAACTTAAAAAGATGAGAGAGGCCTGTAATTTTCATCATAGGTACACTTCAAATATGACAGACAAAATGAGAAAAAAAATTCCAGAAAATCACATTGTAGGATTTTTATGAATTTATTTGCAAATTATGGTGGAAAATAAGTATTTGGTCAATAACAAAAGTTTATCTCAATACTTTGTTATATACCCTTTGTTGGCAATGACAGAGGTCAAATGTTTTCTGTAAGTCTTCACAAGGTTTTCACACACTGTTGCTGGTATTTTGGCCCATTCCTCCACGCAGATCTCCACTAGAGCAGTGATGTTTTTCAACTCCCTCCAAAGATTTTCTATGGGGTTGAGATCTGGAGACTGGCTAGGCCACTCCAGGACCTTGAAATGCTTCTTACGAAGCCACTCCTTTGTTGCCCGGGCGGTGTGTTTGGGATCATTGTCATGCTGAAAGACCCAGCCTCGTTTCATCTTCAATGCCCTTGCTGATGGAAGGAGGTTTTCACTCAAAATCTCACGATACATGGCCCCATTCATTCTTTCCTTTACACGGATCAGTCGTCCTGGTCCCTTTGCAGAAAAACAGCCCCAAAGCATGATGTTTCCACCCCCATGCTTCACAATAGATATGGTGTTCTTTGGATGCATCTCAGCATTCTTTGTCCTACAAACACGACGAGTTGAGTTTTTACCAAAAACGTATATTTTGGTTTCATCTGACCATATGACATTCTCCCAATCTTCTTCTGGATCATCCAAATGCTCTCTAGCAAACTTCAGACGGGCCTGGACATGTACTGGCTTAAGCAGGGGGACAAGTCTGGCACTGCAGGATTTGAGTCCCTGGCGGCATAGTGTGTTACTGATGGTAGGCTTTGTTACTTTGGTCCCAGCTCTCTGCAGGTCATTCACTAGGTCCCGCCGTGTGGTTCTGAGATTTTTGCTCACCGTTCTTGTGATCATTTTGCCCCCACAGGGTGAGCTCTTGCGTGGAGCCCCAGATCGAGGGAGATTATCAGTGGTCTTGTATGTCTCCATTTCCTAATAATTGCTCCCACAGTTGATTTCTTCAAACCAAGCTGCTTACCTATTGCAGATTCAGTCTTCCCAGCCTGGTGTAGGTCTACAATTTCGTTTCTGGTGTCCTTTGACAGCTCTTTGGTCTTGGCCATAGTGGAGTTTGGAGTGTGACTGTTTGAGGTTGTGGACAGGTGTCTTTTATACTGATAACAAGTTCAAACAGGTGCCATTAATACGGGTAACGAGTGGAGGACAGAGGAAACTCTTAAAGAAGAACTTACAGGTCTGTGAGAGCCAGAAATCTTGCTTGTTTGTAGGTGACCAAATACTTGTTTTCCACCATAATTTGCAAATAAATTCATTAAAAAGCCTACAATGTGATTTGTCTGGATTTTTTCCCCTCATTTTATCTGTCATAGTTGAAGTGTACCTATGATGAAAATTACAGGCCTCTCGCATCTTTTTAAGTGGGAGAACATGCACAATTGGTGGCTGACTAAATACTTTTTTGCCCCACTGTAACTCTAGAAGTCTTCTATTTTTTCAGTGGTCGATTTATTTCTAGCGTGCTCCTTGCCCCTTCCTCTCAGAATCTGTTCCCATGACAAAGAGACACATAATACTAATTTCAAGAACAGGCTAAAGATATGAAGTAGTAGGTCAGAAGCTGAACATGAAAGAGAAGAGAAAGAAAAATTATTATTCCAAGACCAGTCACCCAATGAAATTTAGCATAGCTTTCAAGGATCGTGGACAATTACACTGCTTGTTGATAGATTTCAGTGAAAGGACACATTTTGAAGTGAGCCTCCTCAATATGTCTTTCTAGTGAATACATGTTTTCCTGTGGCTTTGGGACACAAAGATAACATTCATAATGTACAGTATATCATTGGCACTGTCAATGAAAGTGAATGTTCTGCCTTTCACTCTCTCTTCCCTTGCTAATTTAGACCACTAATCCTGGGGGTAAGTCACCATTCTAACCCTGGTTTAAGGAGGGATCAAGTGTCTGCGTCACAAATGGGACCCTATTCAACCAGATGAGGGGAGTTCCTTGCTAATTAATGACCTTAATTCATCAATCAAGTACAAGGGAAGACAAAAAACCAGCTGACACTCAGCCCTTCGTGGAATGAGTTTGACTAGTGCCTTACATAGTACATTACTTTTTACCGAAGCCTTATGGGTTCCCTATAGGGAATAGGGCGCCATTTGGGACACAACCAACATGGGGCCTCTGTAACCAGGCAGTAGGAGAGGACATGCTTTACACACACACAATAATAACAAAGCAACAAACAACATCATAGCCAACCTCCAATTAGTGTCATTATCAATTAAGGTGACAGGCTATCTTCTCTGATTTAAATGTTTCCCCTTAAACCACTCGAATGTTGCTTTAGCAGTATGCTTAGATTCATTGTCCTGCTGGAAGGTGAACCTCTGTCCCAGTCTTAAATCTCTGGAAGACTGAAACAGGTTTCCCTCAAGAAGTTCCCTGTATTTAGTACCATTCATCATTCCTTCAATTCTGACCAGTTTTCCAGTTCCTGTCGATGAAAAACATCCCCAAGGGGCCTCCCAGGTGGCGCAGTGGTTAAGGGCGCTGTACTGCAGCGCCAGCTGTGCCACCAGAGACTCTGGGTTTACGTGGGGATAGGGTTCTCGGGGTGATGAGAGGTGTTTGGATTGCTCGAGACATTACTTTTTTCTTGATGGCGAAAAAGCTCCATTTTATTCTCATCGGACATAGCACCTTTGGGGAGTCTGCCACATGCCTTTTGGTGAAGACCAAATGTGTTTAATTATTATTTTTTTTAAGCAATGCTTTTCTTCTGGCCACTCTTCTGTAAAGTCTAGCTCTATAGAGTGTACGGCTTAAAGTGGTCCTTTGGACAGATACGCCAATCTCTGCTATGGAGCTTTGTAGCTCCTTCAGGGTTATCTTTGGTGTCTTTGCTGCCTCTCTGATTATTACCCTCCTTGCCTGGTCTGTGAGTTTTGGTGGGCGGGCCACTCTTGGCTGGTTTGTTGTGGTGCCATACTCTTTTCATTTTTTAATAATGGATTTAATGGTGCTCTGTGGGATGTTCAAAGTTTCATATATGTTTTTATAACCCAACCCTGATCTGTACTTCTTCACAACTTTGTCCCTGACCTGTTTGGAGAGCTCCTTGGTCTTCATGGTACCGCTTGCTTGGTGGTGCTCCTTGCTTAGTGGTCTTGCAGACTCTGGGGCCTTTCAGAAAAGGTGTATATATACTGAGATCATGTGACAGATCATGTGACACTTATTTGGCACACAGGTGGACTTTATTTAACTAATAATGTGACTTCTGAGGGTATTTGGTTGCACCAGATCTTATTTAGGGGCTTCATAGCAAAGGGGGTGAATACATATGCACGCACCACTTTTTTGTTTTGGATTTTTTTGAAACAGTTTTTTTTTAAAATTTCACTTCACCAATTTTGACTATTTTGTGTATGTCCATTACATAAAATTGAAATAAAAATCCATTTAACTTCTTATGGCTGATATCCCGCTAACGGGATCGATATGACAACAGCCAGTGAAAGTGCAGGGCGCCAAACTCAAACAACAGAAATCTCATAATTAAAATTCCTACAAACATACAATATTTTCACACCATTTTAAAGATACACTTCTTGTTAATCCCACCACAGTGTCCGATTCCAAATAGGTTTTACGGCGAAAGCACCACAAACAATTATGTTAGGTCAGAGCCAAGTCACAGAAGAACACAGCCATTTTTCCAGCCAAAGAGAGGAGTCACAAAAATCTGAAATAGAGATAGAATTAATCACTAACCTTTCATGAACTTCATCAGATGACTCTCCTTGGACTTCATGTTACACAATACACATATGTTTTGTTCGATAAAGTTCATATTTCTATAAAAAAAATCTCAGTATACATTATGTTATGTTCAGTAGTTCCAAAAACATCCAGTGATTTTGCAGAGAGCCAATCAATTTACAGAAATACTCATCATAAATGTTGATGAAAATACAAGTGTTAAACATGGACATTTAGATGCACTTCTCCTTAATGCAACCGCTGTGTCAGATTTTAAAAAAGCTTTATGGAAAAAGCAAACCATGCAATAATCTGAGTATGGCGCTCAGAGACCAAAACAGCCAAACAGATATCCGGCATATTGTGCAGTCAATAGAAGTCAGCAATAACATTATAAATATTTACTTACCTTTGATGATCTTCATCAGAATGCACTCCCAGGAATCCCAGTTCCACAATAAATGTTTGTTTTGTTTGATAATGTCCATCATTTATGTCCAAATACCTCCTTTTATTTGCGCGTTCAGTTCACAAATCAAAATTCATGACGCGCGTTCACTAGGAGCAGACGAAAAGTCAAAAAGTTCCGCTACAGTCCGTAGAAATATGTTAAACGAAGTATAGAATCAATCACATGGTAAGCGGACATGCAACGAACCTCTACCTAGGCACTACTGTACTACAAGCATCACATGCAGCATGCGGTTGCACGCCGACACACAACCTGCCTCTACCATCCGTTATATTGGTCAAAGTGCAATCACTGGAGAATATACTGGATAATCTCCATTCGAGACTACCTACCAACGGGACATTAAAAATATTAATATTTTACGTTTCACTGTGGCTGAACAACGACACGGATAATATACAGTTGGCTGGGTTTTCCGTGCATCGGCACAACAGAACAGCTACGTCTGGTAAGACGGTGTGGGGGTGTGTCTATTTGGCAATAACAGCTGGTGCGTGATGTCTAATAAAAGGAAGTCTCGAGGTATTGCTCGCAAGATGCAAAGTACCTCATGATAAGCTGTAGACCACACTATCAACCAAAAGAGAGTTTAATCTATATATTTTTTAAGTCGTCTATTTCCGACCACAAACTGATGCTGGCACTAAGACCGCAATCAACGAGCTGTATAAGGCCATGATCAAACAAGAAAAATGCTCATCCAGAAGCGGCACTCCTAGTGGCCGGGGACTTTAATGCAGGCAAACTTAAATCTGTTGTAGCTAATTTCCACCAGCATGTCACATGTTCAACCAGAGGGAAAAACCTCTAAACAACCTTTACTCCACACACACAGACGCAAACAAAGCTCTCCCTCACCCTCCGTTTGGCAAATCTGACCATAATTATATCCTCGTTATTATTATTTTATTGTGTTACTTTTTATTAAAAAAAAATCTTAATTTATTTAGGAAATATTTGCTATTTCTTGAACAGCCATGTTTGCTAAGGGCTTGTAATTAATAATTTAACGCTACAGCTGTTCGGCGCATGTTACAAATAACATTTGATTTGATTTGTAATGCGCGAGACACTCTCCTCTCCCCCATATACTCAAGAGAAAAATGCGTTCTGATCATAAAAATGCAAAGGTTGCCTGTAAACCTAGAAAGAGCACATTTTACATTGTCACCTTCCTTTAAAACATCCTATTTTTGGGTCCGATAAAACCATGATTTTGGTCAAACTGTATTATCCTCATGATAAATATGAGAATAATAAAAGTGTCTCCCCTGTTCCTGTGCCCTCGATGGGGCCTGCTGTTGTAATGAGCAAGACACTCTCCTCTCCCCCCATGTACTCAAGAGAAAAATGCTTTCTGATCGTACAGTGGTTCCTCCTTTAAAAGTTCTGTCATACTGTGGCACTACATGCGGGCAGCCGCTGCATCCTGTGGCGCATCATTTAATTGTCAGCCATTTTTCTGTTAATGCAAGTTAGTGCTAGTTTGACCACCAGAGGGCATCTTTGAGAAGCATTTGATAGTCTTCCATATCGGCATTACCAGAGACGGGGGGCACGGTGGAAACCGAGGTTCAATTCCCAAATGGGGAGGAATGAGTAGGCTGTCGGAGCGCACACTGGATGTTCGGGCTGAGGAGTAGGGTTGATTTGAGCTTTCTGGTCTAATAACAGCAGTCAAGCACCCAAGCTAATGTTGGCTAGCTTGCAAGCTACGTCCAGACACAAATGTGACCATGCTGACCGTTTTACTTGCCCTAGCAGATCTGGTTAGGCAGTTTTCATGTTAACCTGAGCGTTGGTGACTGTAACTGTGCTGCTGGAAACAATTTAATTACGCTTTTTTGTTGACGTTTACTGACACCAGCCATATTCAACGGGCGTTGAGCGCTTGTAAATTCATTATTCTGCGCTCTGGTACACTCAGACAAGAGTGCTCTGAAATTAGAGGAAATAGCCAGGACGAAAGCTCCGAAATGTCCATTGAGAACGCACAACGAAAATACCATTTAGCTAAGCCAAGAATGACGGGAATAATCAAGTCAATAAAACGTTGGGTAGTTAGATAGCCTATAGTTAATACACTGGCAAGTTTGGTGTATAACTACTAACGTTAGGTAGATAGCTAACAAACCGGTACATACTGCTGTAATGATATGATATGTGGTTCGTAAGGACAGAGTAGCAAACAAATTGTCAGCCAACATAACGTGTAAGGTCATTACTTTATTCCATTGAGTAGCAAGCTACTGCGGGGACAAGCTCTATCGACTCTGTGGTTTGAAGATGCTTTTGGTGCACAGTCGATAGCACGCTGGACTTCGGGCAAGAAGGTTGAGGGTTCGAAACCTGCTCCCTGCTTGCTTCATTTGAAGTCGTGCACAATTGAGTTTGAGTTTATTTTACAGGGACAGTGCACATTAATCAACGTTTCAGTAAAAGTACCGGTTTTAGCCAGCTGGCTAATTTTCAACCCCTGTCCCTGTGCAGGTTATTAAAAACAATTACAATAAAGACAATCATTGAGCAGTGAGCACACGCAGAGCAACATAGGACAAGCAAGACATAGCATGCAGACAGAGAAACATAGGACAAGCAAGACGTAGCATACAGACAGAGCACCATAGGACAAGCAAGACATAGCATACAGACAGAGCAACATAGGACAAGCAAGATGTAGCACACAGACAGGGCAACATAGGACAAGCAAGACGTAGCATGCAGACAGAGCTCCATAGGACAAGCAAGATATAGCATGTAGACAGAGCAACATAGGACAAGCAAGACATAGCATACAGACAGAGCAACATAGGACAAGCAAGATATAGCATGCAGACAGAGAAAAACATAGGACAAGCAAGATATAGCATGCAGACAGAGAAACATATGACAAAAATACTACATTCATAAAAGCAACAAAGTGTTTCCACACCTCACAAGCTACTGACAACAGACAACATGGAAAGCAGCAATACACAGCTAGGGATTATGTTCACAAATCTGATTGACCTTTAGCCATGTCTTCATGCATTTTGCAAAAGTGTGATATGTGGTGCAGTTATGTGTGTCTGATGGCAGTGTATTCCAGACATGGGAAGCTCTCACAGAGAAAGCGGATTTACTAAAGGTGCTTTTCCTTAAGGGAACTATACAGTCACTTCTCATGGCAGACTTGTGGATCTGCTGCCATATGTTTGGGTTTTCTGTTTAACAAAAATAATGAGTGGATGGGGAGCCAGGCCATTTAGGATGTTGAATACAAGACATGCGTCTGTGTATTGCACAAGATTTTCCCAACTCTGGAGCTCATGCTTTCTGAGGAAGTAACAGTGATGATGGCTATTGGGCTTCCAATAGCCCAATAGCTATGGGCTATCAAGCACTTTGAGAGCCTGTTTGTAGACAGACTGAATAGGTTTTAATGTTGTACAGCAAGCTTGGGCCCAACTAGTCAAGCAGTATGTTAAGTGGGGGAGTATCATAGATTTGAAGTACAGTTTTGCTACCTCTGTAGTCAAACAATTTCGTATAAATCGGAAATGAGTTAGGTTGAATTTGGTTATTTGAATGACCTTTTTCACATGTTTTTTAAAAGGGAGGTTGGACTCAAGTATGATGCCAAGGTACTTAAAATCAGATACCACCTGGAGCTTCTCCCCTGACACATAGACATCTGTCTCAGTAGCATCTGTTGCCCTCTTTGTGAAGAACATGCAAACAGCATGTTTGTTTCACATTGATATGCAAACACGAGTCACTAAGTCACTTTGTAACCTGGACCATTACAGTAGTGAGTTCTTGTGCAGTTTGTTGTTTGCTCTTTGCATGCACATATATCACTGTATCATCTGCATACATTTGAACTTCAGACCCAGTACAGACAGAAGGCAGATCATTAATGTACAGGCTGAACAGGAGGGGCCCCAGTATTGACCCTTGGGGCATGCCCACATCATAGCTAACGGTGGGCGACAGCTCATTGCTCACTCTGACAAACTGAGTTCTGCCTTAAAGGTATGTTTTCATCCATCTCAAGACATCGGGGGAAAAGTTGAACTTGGACAATTTTGTGATGAGAATCTCATGGTTAACAGTATCAAAAGCCTTCCTTAGGTCCAGAAACACAGCCCCAACAACGCCCCCTTTGTCCATCTTGGACTTGACATTTTCCAGAAGAAAGCAGTTGGCCTTTTCTGTGGAGTGTTTCGCTCTGAAGCCAAACTGCATGGAGTGTAATGTGAAGGGGCTGTTGTTGAGGTGGGCAATCAGTTGTTCTGCTACACACTTTTCAACAACCTTTGACACCACAGGTAGTATACTAATGGGCCTGTAGTTACTCACTCACGTCAGCAGGGTCGCCCGATTTCCATACCCTTGGAAACACCCCCAGACCAATAGATGTGTTGGTGACCTTAGTAATGGGGCCAATGAGCAACTCTTTGTAGTTTTTAAGAATGGTAGTCCAGCCCAAACACACCTTTGGCTTTAGAATTCTAATCACCTTGTTCACCTTTGACTCAGAAACCTCCCTTATGATGAAGACAGGTTGAGCGTCATTCACTAGCACTGAGCCCAAGAAACCAGTGGACGTGTTCTGTGTCAGTACCCTGACAGAGTCAATAAAGTAGGAATTGAACTTGTCTTCATAATTAATATTAAAATCTCCCATTAAGATGAACTCTTTCCCAAAATCACATTCCCTAAGCATGTCCAATAAGGGTAAAAGACATTTGGGGAGACAGTGTAACGTTCAGGCCAATACATTCTAGTTCATTATCACATGACCACTCCATTTGTTTACATCGGATATGTTCTTTAATGTAAATCATCACACCCACACCCTCTCCTCTTCCTTTGACAGTAGAGACACAGTAGTGCATTGGGAAGCAAAAGCACTGGGGCCCCACAAGGGTGCGTTCTGAGCCCTCTCCTGTACTCCCTGTTCACCCACGACTGCGTGGGCACGCACGCCTCCAACTCAATCATCAAGTTTGCGGACGACACAACAGTGGTAGGCTTGATTACCAACAACGACGAGACGGCCTACAGGGAGGAGGTGAGGGCCCTCGGAGTGTGGTGTCAGGAAAATAACCTCACACTCAACGTCAACAAAACTAAGGAGATGATTGTGGACTTCAGGAAACAGCAGAGGGAACACCCCCCTATCCACATCGATGGAACAGTAGTGGAGAGGGTAGTAAGTTTTAAGTTCCTCGGCATACACATCACAGACAAACTGAATTGGTCCACTCACACAGACAGCATCGTGAAGAAGGCGCAGCAGCGCCTCTTCAACCTCAGGAGGCTGAAGAAATTCGGCTTGTCACCAAAAGCACTCACAAACTTCTACAGATGCACAATCGAGAGCATCCTGACAGGCTGTATCACCGCCTGGTACGGCAACTGCTCCGCCCACAACCGTAAGGCTCTCCAGAGGGTAGTGAGGTCTGCACAACGTATCACCGGGGGCAAACTACCTGTCCTCCAGGACACCTACACCACCCGATGTTACAGGAAGGCCATAAAGATCATCAAGGACAACAACCACCCGAGCCACTGCCTGTTCACCCCGCTATCATCCAGAAGGCGAGGTCAGTACAGGTGCATCAAAGCTGGGACCGAGAGACCGAAAAACAGCTTCTATTTCAAGGCCATCAGACTGTTAAACAGCCACCACTAACATTGAGTGGCTGCTGCCAACACACTGACTCAACTCCAGCCACTTTAATAATGGGAATTGATGGGAAATGATGTAAAATATATCACTAGCCACTTTAAACAATGCTACCTAATATAATGTTTACATACCCTACATTATTCATCTCATATGTATACGTATATACTGTACTCTATATCATCTACTGCATCGTTATGTAATACATGTATCACTAGCCACTTTAACTATGCCACTTTGTTTACATACTCATCTCATATGTATATACTGTACTCGATACCATCTACTGTATCTTGCCTATGCTGCTCTGTACCATCACTCATTCATATATCTTTATGTACATATTCTTTATCCCCTTACACTGTGTATAAGACAGTAGTTTTGGAATTGTTAGTTAGATTACTTGTTGGTTATTACTGCATTGTCGGAACTAGAAGCACTAGCATTTCGCTACACTCGCATTAACATCTGCTAACCATGTGTATGTGACAAATAAAATTGGATTTGATTTGATTTAATCAGTGCTCCAACTCCCTCTTGGTTGTTAGGGCAAATATGGTCTGTGATAGGACGGATGGTTTTCACACCTAGCTCAGCTATTACATTATTCTTTAGTAATGGTTGAGTAGGCTATTGTTCAGCTATTAGCCTCCCTCTCCAACTTGTCTTTTTGTCGAGAGCAAAAAAAAAAAAAAATTGTTCTAAAAGCAAAAACCAGGCTCCAAAGTAAAAAAAAATTTTTTTTTTTAAATGCAATCAAATATGTTTTAATGGAGCGCAAAACGTTAATCATTGTATTTCCCAAAAATATGTTGGGAACAAAAAATGTATTTGAAAACAAAACTAAACTCTTGAGTGTCAGTTTGGCTACAACCAATACAGCCTTTCCGACACAAAGGAAGTCATAGCGGACACCTACGAAGAACGACTGTGTGATGATGGCATCTCAGGTAAGCAGCACTGGGCGTTCTACCGTCCAACATTTACATAGCTTGTAGTTAGCTTCTACGATTCAGTGTTGGTTCATAACATTCTACTATATTACATAGATACCTAAATACCGTAGAATGATAAATCATGCAATTATTATTCCCAAGCTAACCAAAAACATTTACCTATGAATGCCTGTTCTCACCATTTTCAGTTGAATAAATCTTACTTTCTATCATGGCAACTCATAAGCAGGCCATGTCCTATTTGTCAGCACCTTTGGGGGGGAGTACTGTCACGTTCTGACCTTAGTTCCTTTGTTTTTGTCTTTGTTTTAGTATGGTCAGGGTGTGAGTTGGGGTGGGCAGTCTATGTTTGTTTTTTTATGTTGGTTTTTGAGTTCGGCCTAGTATGGTTCTCAATCAGAGGCAGGCATTAATTGTTGTCCCTGATTGAGAATCATAGTTAGGTAGCCTGGATTTCACTTTTGGTTTGTGGGTGTTTGTCTTCCATGTGAGTGTTTGTCGCCACACGGGACTGTTTTGTTCATTTCACGTTTATTGTTTTCTATTTCGTAGTGTTCAGTTTATGTTTTAAAATAAACATTATGGACACTTACCACGCTATGTTTTGGTCCTCCGATCCTTCTCGCTACTCCTCCTCAGAAGAGGAGGACGAGGTTCGTTACAGAAGCAGGTTAATAGGTTAAACATTTCACTTTTAATTCCAATGCTTTTTTATAAAACATTGTCATCTTTGGCGGTATAGATGGATTTTCAAGGAAGGTAAGTGTATTATTTTTGAATGATTGTGGCAGAAGAGAAGATGCTGAGACAGACAGCACAACAGGGAGGGAAACAAAATGGCTAGAACAGAGGCACAGTTATAGTGGTGAGCTGTATCTCCGGTGGTGTTTTTACGTTTGCATTTGAAGACATGGTGATTGGGTCTTGAGAAACGTTGTACTGTACTGCCAATGTTATGTGTCAGCTAGCACTACTGCCTGTGTCTTAGGAGGATGTGTAGGGTCAGGGTGTATGTCTGGTGATTATGTGTGTATGGCAGATTTTTGCATTGGATGTCCCTGCCCTAATGAACACTTCCATGTACATTTATCTGACTTATCAGCTAACCAGAAGTTACTTAATCTTAATATTTTAGCAATGCAACTCTACCTAATTCACATTCAAACAAAACCCTAATCACCAAAACATGCACTTCAGTATTTCTAATTTCACAGCTTACATATATTTCCCATTTCAAAATGGTAGTAGTGGGAGTGTGCCGACCTTCAATGAATCATTATATCTAACACATAACACACATACTCACACACACGGAGCCCCTTAAAGGCCCATAAACACATATACAGGAATCCATCTCGATCGTTCTCGTTCCGTTAGCTTTAAAAGCCTCACGCATGGCACCTTAATTTAATGCAACGCAGATCCCCCTCTTTGTTTTTGAAAGCCTCATCTGGGGTATTTTTAACCCACGGAAATGATTTCTAAAAGCGAGTGAGCTGCAAGCCCAGATAGTGCGGAATGACACATGAATAGGCTATTTTAAGCAGCTTCGTGCCTATTTAAATGTACACTGAGTGTACAAAACATTAAGAACACATTCAGAATATTCAGTTGCACACCCCCACTTTTTCCCTTCAGAACAGCTTCAATTTGTCGGGGCATGGACTCTGTAACTGTTGAATGCGTTCCACAGGGATGCTGGCCCATGTTCACTCCAATGCTTCCCACAGTTGTGTCAAGTTGGCTGGAAGGCCTTTAAGTGGTGGACCATTCTTGATACAGTGTAGCTTTCACCTGGGTTCACCTGGTCAGTCTAGGTCATGAAAAGAACAGGTGTTCTTAATGTTTTGTACACTCAGTGTATTTTGCTCTGAAGGTGCTGGCAGTGAGCCGTGACACAGGGTAATTAATATGTATAATGCCTGCATTTCCAAACTAAACTCCCAACGAGTAGCTGATAATTTAGACTGTCGGCGCAAATGTGAATAAAGTCAATGAACTATCAACTCCCTCCCTGAATTCATTTCCCCACCCCTTTCACCCTTGCCTTTCTCACCCTGTAATTTCCCAAAGTGAAACTGAACAGAGGGAAAGGAAAGCCAAAAGTACTCCAAAAAGACTGTCATATGTAGGCCTAGCTGAAATAAAAATAGAGTAAACAAACAAGGGTTCTTATCAACAAAGCAGAGCCATGAAACGACATGAGGTTTCACAGCGTAAACATTGCTTCCAGCCATTGTTGAGATCCTGGGGATGTGCTTTGGGCACGTAAATGAAACAGAAACAGATACTATTATACAGATAATAGTATAAAAGTACCACTCTCGAGCTCTACAGAAGCCTGGTATCCCTGGTTATAGAAATTACTGCACTCGCTCAATGTCATCGCGATCACGTTTTCCCATAGATGCTCTGTGTTGAGAGATGAGATGAATAGAAAACGTGTCTGCCTGTAAAACTGAGAGAGAGTGAGGAAAGAGAGAGAGAGAAATGGAATTGAACTGTGAGTCATGCATTGAAAGCATAACAAAACACTTAGTATGGAGAAGACAAACAGAGATATTCCAAACAGCTTTGGAAAAAGGATCATAAATATGTAGGCCTACGGATGATGCCTCAATTTAGGTCATCCATATGCAATATATCTGTGCTTAGTTTGTATTACCTAACATGGTACAGCGACACTGTGTGCGTGCATGTGTGCATTTGTGTGTGTGTGTGCACGTGTGTGTGGGTGTGCACAACCAATTGCAGGATAATATGACTAAAAGCAATTCACACAACATCTCATATACAATAGGTACTAAAGTAGCCATATACCTAGTGCTGTTTGATGCTCAATTAGCTTCAATGCCATTTGAACAACCATCATTTCTGGACAATATGTGATGAATTTCAGGAAACTGGTCATCTTTCGCGGGTCACTACTTCACAGGAGAGCCGTTTGAACGTAAACTTGAATTTTTTTATCAAAATGGGTTGTTTTATTTTGGCAGAAATGCCTTCTCGAACATGTGACCTTTCATTTGCCTTCATAACAATCTTGTCTGTAAATACTAATAAAATTGATAAATTACGAGCCTAGTTGGTTAAGCCACAGAAAAAGTCAGCAACCTTCCCGTTAGCCATGATAATGAGTGGGCTGGACATGCCGAGAGATGAGTTTTGATTGGTCTGCCATATATCACGCTTCTGTCTATATGAGCTGGTCAGTATGTGTAGGTAATCCTGTCTAATGTGGCTTAAAAAAAAAATCACCTGTAAAACTGCATAAGTGTTGCTCTCCACTTTCTGGAGGACCGAGTTTTGAAAGACCTCTGCCTGCCTTTGACCTGTCTTTTGCCTGCCCCCTGTTGGGTCAATAAACATCTGTGACTCTAGCTGTCTGCATCTGGGTCTTATCCTGAGTTGTGATAGTACGAACTGGGCATGACTGACCCAGCAGACTCAGACCAGCTCCACAATGCTGTCTCCCTGCAAGGAGCCACCATTGGAAGACACAAGGAGTCTACAAGTCTGGGTGAACCCGACGTCACCGAGTTCTCTCGGAAATCACAGAGGGCTGCCGACTCACCTCTTTCGTAATCCATGCCCCTGAGCAGGGCTAAATTGACTCTAGCTGGGTGCTTACGCCGACTCCACACCCAGAGCTACAGGACATTTCTTAGATACCTGCCCATTAAAATCCCAGTCTCATCAAGAAGGGGCGAGTACTCTGGTGGGCCATACAGAGAACTTTTCTTCGCCCCTTACTTGCACCCCTTTACATGCCATCCTGCTGTGGGGGAAATCAGTCGAAATCTCTCCGGGTACTCATTGACTCTGGGGCCGATGAGAGTTTTTTGGACGCTACACTGGCGTCCGAGCTGGGCATCCCCACTCAACCCCTCTCCATTCCCATGGACGTTAAAGCACTGGACGGGCGATCTATAGACCGGGTCACTCACAATACCACTCCCATCAACCTACAAGTGTCAGGGAACCACAGCAAGGCAATCCAATTCATGCTGATTAAGTCCCCTCAGGTTTCTGTGGTATTGGGAATCTCTTGTCTCCAGCGACACAATCCCCCCATAGACTGGACTGCTGGTGCCATTATGGGCTGGAGCTCCTTCTGCCACGCCCATGGTCTGAGGTCAGCGCAGCCTGCCCTGGGACATCTTCCTGTGAGCTCGGAAGTTGCCCCGGACCTCTCTGCCATTCCCGCGGAGTACCAGGACCTCCAGGAGGTTTTCAGTAAGGCCTGGGCCACTTAACTTCCACCACAACGGAGGAAGATCCCTATGACTGCGGGATCAACCTTATCTCATGGACCACACTGCTCCAGGTACGACTGTACTCTCTGTCGGATCCGGAGAGCAAAGCTATGGAGACCTACGTCAATCTGCCTCCCCCGCCGGCACAGTGTTCTTCTTTGTGGCGAAGAAGGACAAAACCCTGCGCACATGCATCGACTACCGGGGCCTCGTTGATATCATGGTGAAGACGGCTACCCATGGAGTACCAGGACCTCGGATTGATTTTCAGTAAGGCCCGTTCCACTTCACTTCCTCCGTACTTCGCTTCTTACACCCTTCGGCCCCAAGACGATCCTTCCCGCTTTGTGTCTGGCGACGGCACTCAGCTGGGGAATAGGAAAGAAGGTGTGTGAGATGCAGCATTCCCATAACTGGATGTTTGTGCCTGATGCTGTCCACTCCTCTGTCCTGGAGTGGACTCACTCGTCTAGGCTTGCCTGCCACCCGAGCTCCCGTCGGACCCTGGCCTTGGTGCAGCAACACTTTTGGTGGCCTACCATGGTTCCAGACGTCTCCACGTTTGTCGACGCCTTCACGGTCTGTGCGCAGAAGAAGACAACTTGGGAAGCTCCGGCTGGTCTCCTTCAAGCACTGCCGTCCCTGGTCCCTCACCGCCCCTGGTCTCACATATCCCTGGACTTCATCACGGGTCTTCCCCTGTCTGATTGCAACACTGCCATCCTGACAGTAGTGGACTGGTTTTTCAAAGCTGCCCACATCATTCCTCTCCCCAAGCAACCCAGTGCCAAAGAGACAGCCCAGCTCATGGTGCAGCACGTCTTCTGGATCCATGGACTCACGGTAGACATGGTCTTCGACCGGGGTCCTCAGTTCTTCTCCCGGTTCTGGAAGGCATTCTGGATGCTCATTGCCAGCCTGTCCTCCGGGTTCAATCAAGACCTGTCAAGACCTGGAGACGACTCTTCACTGCCTTGTCTCCACCCTCCCCACCACCTCGAGCCAGCAACTCGTGTGGGTTGAATACGCCCGCAAAACCCTCCCCTGCTCTGCCTCTGGGCTCTCGCCTTTCGAGTTTTCCCTGGTGTATCAGCCCCCGCTCTTCCTGGAGAAAGTGGAAGAGGTCGGCATAACCTTGGCCCACTAGAAAATGGCGCTGACTTAGATGGTCGCCTCACTTCGCGTTCTTAGGAAACTATACAATATTTCGTTTTTATGTATTATTTCTTATATTGTTATCTCAGGAAATCTTAATTTGTATTACATAAAGCCGGAAGGAACTAATGGATATAAGAGCAATGTCAACTTACCAACATTACAACCAGGAATACGACTTTCCCAAAGTGGATCCTCTGTTCGGACCACCACCCAGGACAATGGATCTGAACCCAGTAGACGACCCAAAACAACAGCGCCACAAAACGGTCAGACGGAGCAGCCTTCTGGTCAGGCTCCGTAGACGTGCTCACCGCTCCTTTTTATTTATTTTATTTATCCATTATTTTACCAGGTAAATTGACTGAGAACATGTTCTCATTTGCAGCAACGACCTGGGGAACAGTTACAGGGGAGAGGAGGGGGATGAATGAGCCAAATGTAAACTGGGGATTTTTTGGTGACCGTGATGGTTTCAGGGCCAGATTAGGAATTTAGCCAGGACACCGGGGTTAACACCCCTACTCTTACAATAAGTGCCATGGGATCTTTAATGACCTCAGAGAGTCAGGACACCCGTTTAACGTCCCATCCGTCCCGTCCCGCTCCTGAGTATACTACTCGCAATGTCCAGTCTCTTGACAACAAGGTAGACAAAATTCGAGCAAGGGTTGCCTTCCAGGGAGACGTCAGAGATTGTAACATTTCCTGTTTCACAGAAACATTGCTCTCTCGGGATATGTTGTTGGAATCAGTTCAGCCACTGGGCTTCTCAATACATCGCGCCAACAGAGATAAACACCTCTCTGGGAAGAGGAAGGGTGGGAGTGTATGCTTTACGATTAAAGACTCATGGTGTAATCTTAACAACATACAGGAACTCAAGTCCTTCCGCTCACCCGACCTAGAATTCCTTACAATCAAATGCCAGACATTTTACCAACCAAGAGAATTCTCTACAGTTATTTTCAAATTATTTTTTAAATTTCACCTTTATTTAACCAGGTAAGCTAGTTGAGAACAAGTTCTCATTTGCAACTGCGACCTGGCCAAGATAAAGCATAGCAGTTCGACACATACAACAACACAGAGTTACACATGGAATGAACAAAACATACAGTCAATAATACAGTAGAAAAAAAGAAGAAAAAAAGTATACATACAGAGTGCAAATTAGGTCAAGTAAGGGAGTTAAGGCAATAAATAGGCCATGGTGGCAAAGTAATTACAATATGGCAATTAAACACTGGAATGGTAGATGTGCAAAAGATGGATGTGCAAGTAGAGATACTGTGGTGCAAAAGGAGCAAAATAAAGAAATACATTATGGGGATGAGGTAGATAGATGGGCTGTATACAGATGGGCTATGAACAGGTGCAGTGATCTGTGATCTGCTCTGACAGCTGGTTCTTAAAGCTAGTGAGGGAGATGGGAATCTCCAGCTTCAGTGATTTTTACAGTTCGTTCCTGTCAGTGGCAGCAGAGAACTGGAAGGAAAGGCGACCAAAGGAGGAATTGGCTTTGGGGATGACCAGTGAGATATACCTGCTGGAGAGTGTGCTACAAGTGGGTGCTGCTATGGTGACCAGCGAGCTGAGATAGGGCGGGGCTTTACCTAGCAGAGACTTGTAGATAACCTGTAGCCAGTGGGTTTGGCGACGAGTATGAAGCGAGGGCCAGGTGCGGGCAATGATCGGTTGAATAGCATGCATTTAGTTTTATTTGCATTTAAGAGCAGTTGGAGGCCACGGAAGGAGAGTTGTATGGCGTTGAAGGTCGTCTGGAGGTTAGTTAACACAGTGTCCAAAGAAGGGCCAGAAGTATACAGAATGGTGTCGTCTGCGTAGAGGTGGATTAGAGAATCACCAGCAGCAAGAGCGACATCATTGATGTATACAGAGAAGAGAACCGGCCCGAGAATTGAACCCTGCGGCACCCCCATAGAGACTGCCAGAGATCCGGACAACAGGCCCTCTTATTTGACACACTGAACTCTATCAGATAAGTAGTTGGTGAACCAGGCGAAGCAATAATTTGAGAAACCAAGGCTGTTGAGTCTGCCAATAAGAATGTGGTGATTGACAGAGTCGAAAGCCTTGGCCAGGTCGATGAATACAGCTGCACAGTAATGTCTCTTAACGATGGTGGTTATGATATCGTTAAGGACATTGAGCGTGGTTGAGGTGCACCCATGACCTGCTCCGAAACCAGATTGCATAGAGGAGAAGGTACGATGTGATTCAAAATGGTCAGTAATCTGTTTGTTAACTTGGCCTTCGAAGACCTTAGAGATGCAGGGTAGGATGGATATAGGTCTGTAGCAGTTTGGGTCTAGAGTGTCTCCCCTTTGAAGAGGGGGATGACCGCGGCAGCTTTCCAATCTTTGGGAATCTCAGACGATACGAAAGAGAGGTTGAACAGGCTAGTAATAGGGGTTGCAACAATTTCGGTTTTTTGAGTTTTTTGAGGTTGTACTGCAGGATGCAAATTTCTCTTTAACTTCCCTGAAAAGTTGCATATCACGGGGGCTATTCGATGCTAATGCAGAACGCCACAGGATGTTTTTGTGCTGGTCAACGGCAGACAGGTCTGGAGTGAACCATGCCTATTTAAGATGGCGAGGAAGGCACTTTTAAAGAATAACCAGGCATCCTCTACTGTCGGGATGAGGTCAATGTCATTCCAGGATACCCCGGCCAGGTCGATTTAGAAAGGCCTGCTCGCAGAAGTGTTTTAGGGAGCGTTTGACAGTGATGAGTGGAGGTCGTTTGACCGGCCCATTATGGATGCAGGCAATGAGGCACTGATCGCTGAGATGTTAGTTGAAAACAGAAGAGGTGTATTTGGAGTGTGAGTTAGTTAGGATGATATCTATGAGGGTGCCAGTGTTTACGGATTTGGGGTTATATCTGGTAGGTTCATTGATAAATTGTGTGAGATTGAGGGCATCAAGCTTAGATTGTAGGATGGCCGGGGTGTTAAGCATGTCCCAGTTTAGGTCACCTAGCAGCACGAGCTCAGAAGATAGATGGTGGCAATCAAATCACATATGGTGTCGGGGGGCACAGCTGGGGGCAGAGGGTGGTCTATAGAAAGCGGCAACGGTGAGAGACTTGTTTCTGGAAAGGTTAATTTTTTTAGAAGTAGAAGCTCAAATTGTTTGGGTACAGACCTGGATAGTAAGACAGAACTCTGCAGGTTATATTTGCAGTAAATTGCAACACCGCCCCCTTTGGCAGTTCTATCTTGTCGGAAAATGTTATAGTTAGGAATGGAAATGTCAAGGTTTTTGGTGGTCTTCCTAAACCAGGATTCAGACATGGCTAGGACATCCGGATTGGTGGAGTATGCTAGGGCAGTGAATAAAACAAACTTAGGGAGGAGGCTCCTAATGTTAACAAATGAGAGAGAAGAAGTCAACAAATGAGAGAGCCTGGGGGATGGGAGTTGAGGTAGACAATGCAGGGCCTGGATTAACCTCTACATCACCAGAGGAACAGAGGAGGAGTAGGATAAGGGTACAGCTAAAGTCTAACAGAACTGGACGCCTAGTACGTTCAGAACAGAGAGTAAAATGAGCAGATTTCTGGGAACGGTAGAATATATTCAAGACATAATGTACAGACTAAGGTATAGTAGAATGTGAATACAGTGGAGGTAAACCTGTGCATATAGTGATAATGAAAGATATATTGTTTCTAGAAATAGCATTTAAACCAGGTGATGTCACTGCGTGTGTGGGAGGTGGAACTAAATTGTTAGCCGAGGCGTGTTGAGCAGTGCTAGAGGCTCTACAGTGAAATAAAACAATAGTTACAAACCAGAACAGCAATCGTCTACTACCCTGTAGCACTTACTTCTGTCATCATGAAGTGCTTTGAGAAGCTAGTCACGGATCATATCACCGCCACCTTACCGGCCACCCTAGACCTACTTCAGTTTGCATACCACACCAACAGGTCCACAGATGACGCACTCGCCATCACACTGTACACTACCCTATTTCATCTGGACACAAAGAATACCTACGTAAGAATGCTGTCCATTGATTACAGCTCAGAATTCAACACCATAGTTTCCTCCAAGCTCATCATCAAGCTGGAGGACCTGGGTCTCAACCCCGCCCTGTGCAACTGGGTCCTGGCGTTTCTGACGGACCACCCCCAGGTGGTGAAGGTAGGAAACAACATCTCCACTTTACTGACCCTCAACACTGGGGCCCCACAAGGGTGTGTGCTCAGCCCTCTCCTCTACTCCCTGTTCACCCACGACTGTGTGGCCATGGACGTCTCCAACTCAATCATCAAGTTTGTAGAAGACACAACAGTTCACCCACAGCGCCGTTCACCAACAACGCCAAGAGGAGGTGAGGGAACTGGGAGTGTGGTGTCAGGAAAACAACCTTTCATTCAACTTCAACAAAACAAAGGAGATGATCGTGGACTTCAGGAAACAGCAGAGGGAGCACCCCCCTATCCACATCGAAGGGACAGCAGTGGAGAAGGTGGAATGTTTAAAGTTCATGGGGGTACACATCACAGACAAACTGAAATGGTCCACCCACACAGACAGAGGTGAAGAAGTTGCATCAGCGCCCATAACCCTGACAAAACTTTACAGATACATCCTGTCGGGCTGTATCACAGCCTGGTATGGCAACTGCACTACCCTCAACCGCAAGGCTCTCCAGAGGGTTGTGCGGTCTGCACAACGCATCACCAGGGGAAAATACCTGCCCTCCATGTCACCTACAGCACCCAATGTCACAGGAAAGCCAAAAAGATCATCAAGGACAATAACCACTATAGCCACTGCCTGTTCACACTGCTATCATCCAGAAGGCAAGGTCACTACCTACATCAAAGCTGGGACCAAGAGACTGAAAAACAACTTCTATCTCAAGGCCATCAGACTGCGAAACAGCAATCACTAACTCGGAGAGGCTGCTGCCTACATTGAGACCAGATCATTAGTCACTTTAAACAATGGCACTTTAAATAAGGCCACTTTAATATTGTTCACTTATATTACATTACTCATTTCACATGTATATACTCTATTTTTACCATCTACTCCACCTTGCCCATGCCGCTTGGCCATCGCTCATCCATATACTTATCTACTTATTCTCATTCACCCCTTTAGATTTGTGTGTATTAGGTACTTGTTGGGGAACTGTTAGATTACTTGTTAGATATTACTGCACTGTCAGAACTAGAAGCACAAGCATTTCGCTACACTCACATTAACATCCCATATATTATGTTCTTTAAAAGAAAGGTTTTAAATTCTCCAGTACAGCCAACATTGAAAGCTATCAAATGCTTCTCTATGATGCCCTCTGGTGGTCAAACTAGCACTAAGTAGCATGAATGGTAACAATGGCTGACAATTAAATAACGTGCTATAGAATTCTGCGGCAGCCAGCAAAGGGGGGTTGCAGTTTTACGTAACTTTTAAAGGAAGAACCACTGTAAGCAACAAAACGTTCACAGCCCATTTTCCCAAAGGTGAGGTAACAAGTTTATCCACTTTCTAAGCAGAATTACTTTCCCATTGTTCCTCCAATGCAGTGTATGATATACCATTTTGTAGCTCTGTGTCTCTGTTTACATTTAATGTAAAAACAGAATTTCCAATTTGGCTACATAAGACGGAATCAAGGCAGTCGGTCACATACAACTAGCCTGTCATTCAAGCAAACTACCTTTGTATGTAATGAGGGAGCTCAATTAATATGGTTGCTGAATTTGGCATATGCCTTTATCGAAAGCAACACAAAAAACTGTCAAGGTTGACAAATATTCAGTTTATTTGGAACATTAGGGATTCATAAAACATGCTTTTATCCAGAGCAACATACAGAACTACCAGCATGAGACACACGTATACATGAACCATGTAGAAATCAAATGTGTGTGTGTGTGTGTGTGTGTGTGTGTGTGTAGGTGTGTGTAGGTGTGTGGCAGTAGAGGGACACAGCATCACAGGAGAACTGACCTCTCCGTACACAGACTCCACCAGGTGGACTAGCCAAGCAGGAAATGCTGAACAAGCAGCTATAGTAATGGAGTTGAGGTGAGGAAATTGTATTATTGCTTCTGGTTTCCTCATTAGATTTCTCTCTCTCTCTCCATATCTATTAAAACAGCGGAGAAAACACCATCTCATATCAGCTCTGCTTTTGATCCCAGCTCCTCGAGATTCTTTGTGAAACAGAGATATCCTCCACAACCAGACATTGATATTGCACTCTAACACAGTATTGGCAACAAAAGAGGGGATAAGTAAGATAAACCGACAGTGATAAATATGGCCTTAAAAAGCCAGAAATATAAATAGTCTCCAGGAAAATGACAAAGGGTTTCACATAGTCTAACTTTTTCAACGTTGCCTCAAAATTATGAAAGAGCGGTTGAAATATTAACAGGGCCCGCTCGCGGCTGTGGCAAGTCGCTGTCCATGGTGCTGATCTGAGCATTCCCACTTGTAGATCACTTTATCTAGTCGTTCCAGCGGCACAGTATGCCTTGTGGCGCATTTGCACTCTGACCCCGTCCATAGGGAAAATGTTGTGTCTGTACCAACGAGCACGCTGTTGAGCCCTGAAGTCTCAAGATATGGCCATGAATCACCTGCGTAGGCGGAGATCTATCTCCTGTGTATCTCTCCCGAGCTATTGATGAAGGCAACCATGCGCGCTTGCCTGCAGAGCCAGCCTCCCTGTCGGACAGTGTGCGAGACCGGAAATCGGTGAGTGTGTGAGGACATATAGGAGAAAGCTGCAGCAGTAACAATAGCACATCCCTGTGCCATAGTGGCAGCTCATGCAGACCCGGGCTGATTTTTAAACAGAAGCCTCAGGGAGGATTAAGATTGTCAGAGTGTGTTGTCAACATAAAATGAAATACGCTTTGAGGAACAGCATCACTCGAAGGCGGTCTCGCAACCATGCAAACATTCACTGACAAGACACTAGCTATGTAGGCCTATATATGTTATCAGATGATGGTAGGCAACCTTTTTAATCAATGGATCAAAAACGAGTGCCCCGTGAGGGATTGAATGAGCCCCGACTCCTGGGCAATGTTTACATTTACGGCGGAGGACATGTTGGGGGGGACTAATATGTACCTAATATGTAACAGGCCTAATATGTACTTCTAAACAGAAGTTTACTGCAAGTCAAGCAACAATCTTTATGCCATTTACATCACAATACACTTTTATCAATTGAATGTAGACACGAATATAATCCGAAATATTGTATTAAAATATGCATATTAGACATTTTTTCAAGAAAATTTTATCTAGGATAACATTTTCTACTATACATCAACAATTCCCACTGGGCCAGTCTGTAGAATATATCTAAGAAAAAACACAATTTGGTGAATGCAGATGCTTCTGAAGCTGGGAAAAGAGAGTTGGCGTGTGGGAAGAATCTGACTTTTGGGAAATGGAAGTTGCAAGACTACCAAATGCCAAATGACTATTAAGACCCAATCACCATCTCTTCAAAGTAACTCACTAAATATAGTCCAGTTTGAAACATTCTCTATGAAATTGGCTTTTTCTACATTATGTGTAATTCAATGTAGAAGGCTTTCAAATGGTAGATGTATCTCCATTTAAAGTAGTTAAAATTCAGACAAATGTATTCAAGTAGTATGATAAACATAATAAAATAGTTGAGTTTTTGAAAATCTTTTTTTTAGCTGTATATACACAGTACCAGTCAAAAGCTTGGACACACCTACTCATTCAAGGGTTTTTTATTTGTACCATTTCTTTTACATTTTATATTGCAGAATAATAGTGAAGACATTAAAACTATGAACTAACACATATGGAATAATGTATAAAGCAAAAAAGTGTGAAACAAGTCTAAATATATTTTATATTTGGAGACAACTGTAAATGCTTCACTTAGTTCAAGTAACATACACATCTCAACGTCAACTGTTCAGAGACTGCGAGAATCAGGCCTTCGTGGTCGAATTGCTGCAAAGAAACCACAACTAAAGGACACCAATAATAAGAAGAGACTTGCTTGGGCCAAGAAACATGAGCAATGGACATTAGACCAGTGGAAATCTGTACTTTGGTCTGTTGAGTCCAAATTTGAGATTTATGCTTCCAACTGCCATGTCTTTGTGAGACAGAGTAAGTGAACCAACGATCTCCTCATGTGTGGTTCCCACCATGAAGCATGGAGGAGGAGGTGTGATGGTGTAGGGGTGCTTTGCAGGTGACACTGTCTGATTTATTTAGAAATCAAGGCACACTTAATTTAACCAGCATAGCTACCACAGCATTCTGCAGGGATACACCATCCCATCTGGTTTGGGTTTAGTGGGATAATCATTTGTTTTCAACAGGACAATGACCCAACACACCTCCAATTAGAGTGATTGAGTGCTGCATCAGATGACCTGGATTACACAATCAGCTGACTTTAGCCCAATTATGATGGTTTGGGATGAGTTGGACCACAGAGTGAAGGAAAAACAGCCAACAAGTGCGACGTAACGACATGCTCTGAGAGTCAGGAAGCAAGTTCAGGGAGTGAGTGTAAATAAACAGAACATAAAACGTATGTCATTCCCACCGAAACAAAAAATAAATACACTCCATGAAGCTTCCCTTAGTTGAGGCATCATTCTGTAACAACGTGCGCTGAGAGTCAGGAAGCAAGTTCAGGGAGTGAGTGTTTTAATAAATAAACGGCAATAATACAAAATAAGAAACACAGACAACGCACAGACATGAAACAGAAACAATAACGCCTAGGGATGGAACCAAAGGGAGTGACATATATAGGGAAGGTAATCAGGGCAGTGATGGAGTCCAGGTGAGTCTGATGACGCGCAGGTGCGCGTAAAGTTGGTGACAAGTGTGCGCCATAATGAGCACACGTTACAATAAAATATATTTGGATTAAATGTGGAAGACACATTTGAGTTGTAGGCATTCAGTTGTATAGTCCCTATTTTGATTTGTTTAACACTTTTTTTGGTTACGAAATGTTGTATTTGTATTTATTATGGATCCCCATTAGCTGCTGCTTTGGCAGCAGCTACTCTTCCTGGGGTCCAGCAAAATTAAGGCAGTTTATACAATTTTAGAAACATTACAATCTCATACATCACTGGTACTGTAAGCCTAACCAACATCCTACAATAGTAGCCAGTGGTTCTTCTGAAACTCGTCCGTCATTTTGCAGGGCTCTGGCAGTGCTCCTCCTGCTCCTCCTTGCACAAAGGCGGAGGTAGCGGTCCTGCTGCTGGGTTGTTGCCCTCCTACGGCCTCCTTCACGTCTCCTGATGTACTGGCCTTTCTCCTGGTAGCGCCTCCATGCTCTGGACACTACGCTGACAGACACTTCTTGCCACAGCTCACATTGATGTGCCATCCTGGATGAGCTGCACTACCTGAGCCACTTGTGTGGGTTGTAGACTCCGTCTCATGCTACCACTAGAGTGAAAGCAACGCCAGCATTCATAAGTGACCAAAACATCAGCCAGGAAGCATAGGAACTGAGAAGTGGTCTGGTCACCACCTGCAGAACCACTCCTTTATTGGGGGTGTCTTGCTAAATGCCTATAATTTCCACCTGTTGTCTATTCCATTTGCACAACAGCATGTGAAATGTATTGTCAATCAGTGTTGCTTCCTAAGTGGACAGTTTGATTTCACAGAAGTGTGATTGACTTGGAGTTACATTGTGTTGTTTAAGTGTTCCCTTTATTTTTTTGAGCAGTGTACATTTGTGTCTCGTTTGAGAAACAGACACCTAACAAGTCCTCAACTGGCAGCTTCATTAAATAGTAGCTCTCAAAACACCAGTCTCAATGTCAACAGTGAAGAGGCAACTCCGGGATGCTGGCCTTCTAGGCAGAGTTCCTCTGTCGGATGGCTGTGTTCTTTCGCTCATCTTAATCTTTTATTTTTATTGGCCAGTCAGAGATATTGGCCAGTCAGAGATTTTTCTTTGCAACTCTGCCTTGAAGGCTAGTCTGTTTCTCAAACTGAATACTCTAATGTACTTGTCCTCTTGCTCAGTTATGCACTGGGGCCTCCCACTCCTCTTTATATTCTGGTTAGTGCCCGTTTGCACTGTTCTGTGGAGGGAGTAGTACACAGCATTGTACGAGATCTTCAGCTTCTTGGCAATTTCTCACATGGAATAGTCTGCATTTCTCAGAACAAGAATAGACTGATGAGTTTCAGAAGAAAGTTGATTATTTCTGGCCATTTTGAGCCTGTAATCAAACCAATAATGCTGATGCTCCAGAGACTCAACTACTCTAAAGATGGCCAGTTTGATTGCTTCTTTAATCAGACCAAAAGTTTTCAGCTGTGCTAACATACTTGCAAAAGTGTTTTCAAATGATCAATTAGCCTTTTATAATGATAAACTTGGATTAGCTAACACAACGTGCCATTGGAATAGGAGTGAGAATATTCCATAAAAAATCTGCAGTTTCCAGCTACAATTGTCTACACTGTATTTCTGATCAATTTTATGTTATTTTAAAGGACACTTTTTTTTTCAAAAACAAGAACATTTCTAAGTGACCCAAACTTCTGAACGGTATTGTACATGAAGAGCAAACAGGGCCATTCCCTGAACCATTGAATGCTATGAATAGATAGCCTACACTGTAATGGAAAGCAGTCATTTATTCAGTTATTTTAGTTATCACTAAAAGTAAAAAAGAACTCTGAAACGTTTTACAGCATCATATTGTAAATGATGGTGTATTGTGGGAAAATGTCTGTATTTCGAATGGTACTGTAATTCTACCCCACAGAATACAATAACATATAGTGTATATTTTTGAGTGCCAAAAACCTTTTGACAACTAGTGGGTAAATGGAATTGTTGCTTCTGTCTCATTGCATATTTTGAGCCATAACTTGGGGCAGCAGGGTAGAGTGGTTAGAGTGTTGGACTAGTAACCGGAAGGTTGCAAGTTCAAACCCCCGAGCTGGCAAGGTACAAATCTGTCCTTCTGCCCCTGAACAGGCTGTCATTGAAAATAAGAAATTGTTCTTAACTGACTTGCCTAGTTAAATAAAGAGGCCACATGTGTTGCACCCCTGAGGGGGAATGCTATACCAATTTAACTTTAATGTGGTTATAGAGCCCCATCAATTTAAAATGGATAGGCTACAGATTGGAGTGGCAGCTAGTCTTAAACCTTAAATTGTTGTTTTTTTTATGTTATTATTTTGGTCTGTTTTGCCCTGTAGTTGCTGCCAGTTTGAAAGCCTTTGCCTCTAGAAATGCAAGTGATATAGAACACCAAATATTCATCAAAATGCTGTAATGTGTAAACAGTTAGCAGCCAATCTGCTTGCACAAACCCCTTGTAATTACAGTAAAATACTGAGAAATACAAACCCATCGCCTCCATGAAATATAATTAATACCGATAACAGTAGCATTTACTCCCCCCCCCCCCTTTTTTACAGTATAATACAGGCTTACGTGCTTGATACCATATTCACCGAACTGCATGTAAATTACTGTCAGATTCAGGCTAACCCCTTTACAGTGTTCACAAATACTTGTCTCCTCTACAAACAACAAAGTATCTTACCAAATCTTAAAACGTGTGGCATCCCGCGAGAGTATCCAAGAAACAGCAGTAGAAGCAGGAGCAGCAGCCTGAGGTTGAACCTGAAAACGAGACTAGTTATCAGCAGGGAGGTAATCTTCATGTTGTTTGTAAAATGCACAGTGGTGATCCCCCGTACGCGTTTGAGTCCCCGGAATTCGGTTTACAGTCGTTCGGCAGGGTGACGGCAGCCCAGTCGCAGGATCACGGCATGGTCACTCGAGCTTCCCCTAAACCCATTAGCAGTCCCGGCCTGATTTCCGACTTGACTAAGCCAAGAAAATATCCTCCGGTTCACGAGACTGCGGGACATCCATGTCGGGCGGTACAAATCCGGTAGGGGCTCATACATGGGCTGGCGCCTGGCTCAGGTGAGACACGAGGAGTCGGATATCCACACGGGAGGTGTGTCTGTAGAGGGGCAGAGAGCGCCAAGATGAGCAGAATCGCGATAGCAGCCTATGAGGCACTTTGGGTTGCATACGCTCCCATTATACTGCACTGCTGCACAGCCTCTGACGTTGAGCCAAGGTTAGTTCGAGCGCGCGAGCCAGATGGAGAGAGTCTACAGAAGAAGGGTGAGAGAGAGAGAGAAAGAGAGTGTGTGCGTGTGCGTGCTTGCGTGTGAAAGATAGATATTGTCACAGGTTCCGCCGAAAACAGTGTGCCACAGATCCCTATCTGCATCCCAAAGGAGCTGCTATTTTACAAGAGCATGATTTCCTTCGGCTAATTTCATCCACCCACCCGTTGTAATTATGTAACGCGTGTGCTGCGCGTTTTACATCGCTCTGCAAGTAGCCACACAAACCAAAACTGTTCCACCAGATCTTAAACAGTGTAATGATGTGACTGCGAGACATTACTGGTGGATTTTGCGGCTCCGCAACAGTTTACCCATTCATAAAAATAATTGCATTGCTTTCTTATAGCCTGTTCATATGCTGGAGAGTAACAGTTCCACATACACCATTACGTTTTACAATGAGTACCCTAATTTCACTCACAGATTGTCCCAATTTGCGACAAAATCAATTGGATCGTCATGTATTATGTCTATTTTTTCTCATCAGTAAATGAAAGTTGTGATATTGAATAATAAACATGATAGTTTTAAAGCACAAGCAGTTGAGCATTGTTGTTTGAAGAGAAGTGGAGAAAAACGCTAGCGGCCCCTTGACTAGTCATTTCAGCTCCACTCGCTGTCCCTCTGCGAATTTCAGCACCCTGGACAGCGCCGCACTGAACCAGGTTTGGTGGCGGGCTCTGTAACAAGGTCAATCCGACGTTTACACTGGCAACGCAGCATTTACGTAATATGGCCTCCGCAGAAGTCAGGACATTCATACTTCTTGATAATTGTATATTTTATTGTACAAACTTGAGAGGGGGAAGACTTGAGAGAATTGTGAGAGTTGAAATTGGCAGAGAGGAGCAGGTCCATAACACAGCTATCGATATTACGTGCTCGGAGGCACGAATATTTAACCAATATGCAAATAACTTCACTTTAGACTTCAAAGCCTTCGCTCCGTGTGTATTAACCATGTTACAACCGACTCCAGCAATAGAAAGCCAAAGCCTTAAGCACTAACGACAAATAGAGATACATCCCTGACAACCGATTACAATCTGTGTAGATATAGAAACGCAATCATTGCTAAGCGTTCATGGTTTACTGTGTATTTCAAGTATCACGTTTCTATGTGAGTACTCCAACACCTGGAGTGTACACGTAAAGGTTTGTCGAATTTTACAGTGTGCGCATTATCAGCTCCCGGGCCCTGCAAGTGTGGATTCAGATTCAGCCAGGTTTGTACGCGGTAAGTACAACAAATAGGCCCTGCTACGAACGGGTGGAGTGGCGATGAGAGGGATCTAATCTTCAGCACCGAATGGATGGATATATGAACACTTTTTTTGATCCTCCCCTGACCCCCACCCCTCCACCATAGTCCCAACCCACTGGACGAACAGTGTTATTGTATGTGGTATCAAGTGTGAAGAAGTGAATGACTGGCCTGTGTGTGTGTGTGAGAGAGAAAGAGTGTGTGTGCGGGATGTCTTAAAGTGAACGCACCAATTTGTAAGTCGCTCTGGATAAGAGCGTCTGCTAAATGACTTAAATGTAAATGTAAATGATTGCGCACGTGTGAGAGTGCGCGTGTTTCCTTGAAACAGAAGCCAAGGTGCAACAAGTGTGGGTTAATCAGATGCAAATATAATTACATCAACCAAGACATTTCTTCTTAACCTTTGATCATTGGGAATGTCAATGGGTCTCTATTCAAGCATATTTTGAATATATAAACATCTAGATAGCAAAATATTTTTGCCAAAGACACATGATCGTGGGGAGCAGTGTCAATGTTCATACAACACTGGGTTGGGAATGTGCTTTGGGTTGCGTGGGTCTACAAACAAATACTCTCTGACTGCAATGTGAGAATATCAAACACAACGAGGCACTCACCATCCCACCATCTGTTCTACTAGCATAATTATGGAGAAACGCTGGGTTTCGCTAAGCCTGCCGAGCCTTGCACCCAGCATGACAGCAATGCTTACTGAGCTGAGGTAAGAAGACATCGATTGATGGAGAGAAAATGATGGTCAATCTGCTACTGGTAAATCCCCCCTTTATGTGTTTTTATGTGTTTATGGAGTAGAATTAAATGGAGTGTAGCAGAGGATGGTCTTTGAGTTTTAGCCCTGTGGTCTCTAGTAGGGTGAAGTCTGCATGCCTCTGTGTCTTGGGATTTTGTACTTCTAGGCCTACATTAGTCCAGTATGTCTTCCAGGATTTTCTAGTTTTAAATGCTTTAGGGCATACACAAATCAAGTGTCGTTTGAGGGCCTAAATAAACCCAGTGTATTTAGGATTTTGTAGTTCTGATGACTGTACATAAATCCAGGCATGGCTGTAGCTTTAGAAGAGGGGTTCAATGAGGTCTGTTTGTACAAATCCACTTATTAATACTGTAATATTGGAGTGGCTCTATTGTGACTGGGCCAATTACAACTGTGGGTTTAATACAGTTTCCATAATGTTTTTGGAGGGTTTTTAGCCTTTGGTATGCTAAGGGAAAGATAACATGCATGGAAAGCCTTCTTCTCTCTCTCACCCCTTTTATTTCTCCCTTTATCTCTCTCTTTCTCTCTCTCTCGCTCTCCCTAATAATTCCTATTTTTCTTTTCTTAAGGGAAAGATAACATGCATGGAAAGCCCTCCTCTCTCTCTCTCCTCCACTTTCTTTTCCCCTCTCTCCCTATATTTCTCTCTCCCTCCCAAATTCTTCCATCTCTTTGTCTCCCTCCCTCTCTCTCTCTCTGACGTGGCGGAGACGCAGTGATGACAGAGGCAAGAAAACCATGGAAACGGGAGACTGTTGCACTGTGAATGGTGAGAAGACCCTGAAAGAGAACATGCTTGTTCGCGGTAGCCACACAACATGCTGAATGGGCCCTTCTAGTGCTACTGCTACAGTATTCTGTTCAGTACACATGCTAGAGGTAATGCTAAAGATGGAAATTCAACAGCTTTTCAAATTCGCAAGGTTATATTTTCCCTTACACATAACTGAGCAGATAAATGTTTTTTATTTCACCTTTATTTATATATTTTCATATTTATTTATATTCTTGCCTCATTTGGCTCGGCCGGCGCCCACTCCACGTCCTGCTTCAGCATGTTCGTCAGCATGTTCGTCAATTAACCTGTTGCGAAGAGCCATCCCGGATCCGGGATCGTGAATACAGCCTCAAGCTCATTACCATAACGCAACGTTAACTATTCATGAAAATCGCAAATGAAATGAAATCAATATGCTAGCTCTCAAGCTTAGATTTTTATTAACAACACTGTCATCTCAGATTTTCAAAATATGCTTCTCAACCATTGCAAAACAAGCATTTGTGTAACACTATTGATAGCTAGCGTAGCATTTAGCGTAGCATTTAGCATTAGCATTCAGCAGGCAACATTTTCACAAAAAACAGAAAAACATTCAAATAAAATCATTTACCTTTGAAGAACTTCAGATGTTTTCAATGAGGAGACTCTCAGTTAGATAGCAAATGTTCAGTTTTTACAAAAATATTATTTGTGCAGGACAAATCGCTCCGTTTTCTGTGTCACGTTTATCTACGAAAGAAACCTGTATCCAGGATTGTGTAAATCTATCCGCAAGCTCATTAGCATAACGCAACGTTAACTATTCATGAAAATCTCAAATGAAATGAAATAAATCTGTTTGCTCTCAAGCTTAGCCTTTTGTTAACAACACTGTCATCTCAGATTTTCAAAAATATGCTTCTCAACCATTGCAAAACAAGCATTTGTGTAACACTATTGATAGCCTAGCATAGTATTATGCCTGACATTCAGCAAGCAACATTTTCACAAAAACCAGAAAAACATTCAAATAAAATAATTTACCTTTGAAGAACTTCAGATGTTTTCAATGAGACTCTCAGTTAGATAGCAAATGTTCAGTTTTTACAAAAATATTATTTGTTTAGGACAAATCGCTCCGTTTTCTGTGTCACGTTTAGCTACGAAAGAAACCTGTATCCAGGATTGTGTAAATCTATCCGCAAGCTCATTAGCATAACGCAACGTTAACATTCATGAAAATCGCAAATGAAATGAAATAAATCTATTTGCTCTCAAGCTTAGCCTTTTGTTAACAACACTGTCATCTCAGATTTTCAAAAATATGCTTCTCAGCCATTGCAAAACAAGCATTTGTGTAACACTATTGATAGCCTAGCATAGTATTATGCCTGACATGCCTGACATTCAGCAAGCAACATTTTCATAAAAACCAGAAAAACATTCAAATAAAATCATTTACCTTTGAAGAACTTTGAAGAACTTCAGATGTTTTCAATGAGGAGACTCTCAGTTAGATTGCAAATGTTCAGTTTTTACAAAAATATTATTTGTGTTGACAAATCGCTCCGTTTTCTCCATCACGTTTGGGTAAGAAAAAAAAAGAAAATTAAATCATTAAAACAAGGAACTTTTTTCCAAATTAACTCCATAATATCGACAGAAACATGGCAAACCGATGTTTAGAATCAATCCTCAAGATGTTTTTCACATATCTATCGACGATAAATCCATCGTAGCAGTTGACTTTCTCTTCTGAAGAAATGGAACGCACATGGACCTAGAGATTACGCAATAATTTCGACACAGGACACCGGGCGGACCCCTGGTAAATGTAGTCTCTTATGGTCAATCTTCCAATGATATGCCTACAAATACGTCACAATGCTGCAGACATCTTAGACGAACGGCAGAGAGCTCAAGTTCATTCATGGCACATTCACAGCCATATAAGGAGACGATGGGAACCAGAGCCTAAAAAATTCGCCTGTAGCATGAGTTCTGTGGCACTCACAGATAATATCTTTGCAGTTTTGAAAACGTCAGAGTGTTTTCTTTCCAAAGCTGCCAATTATATGCATAGTCGAGCATCTTTTCGTGACAAAATATTGTGCTTAAAACGGGCACGTTTTTTATCCAATAATGACATAGCGCCCCCATAGGTTATAGAGGTTAAGAACAATTTATTATTTACATTGATGACCAGTCAGGGAGCAGTCGTAGCACGTGTAACACACAAATAGGCACAAACAATATCATAGATACAACATTCAAAAATACACATAATGCACAGTCAGTAAAACAGTCAGTGAGACATTCAGTAAGTGTCACGCCTGCTCCCGCTCCCCCTCCATGGCGCTTGAGGGCGACAGGCTGCCCTTCATTACGCGCACCTGTCACCATGCGCTGCTGCGCAATATTGGACTCACCTGGACTCAATTACTTTGTTGATTACCCCTCTATATCCATCAGCTCCTCAGCTTGTTCCCTGTGTTAGAATTGATGTTGTTATTTTTGCGCTGTCCCCACGCTGTTTCTGTTCTGTTTCATGTCTGTTGTTTATTAAATGTTCACTCCCTGTACCCGCTTCTCCACTCCAGCGTTGATCCTCACAGAATGCTGATACCACTTATGGAAGCACTATTGAGATTTTGGTTTGGGTTAGTGACGTCGGGTCCAGGAGTTGTCGCCGATGGAACCGGGGGTGCTTCAGCTTGCTCTTCGAGCTTCTTGCCTCCTTTGGCATGGCCGGCGCCCACCCCACGTCCTGCTTCAGCATATTCATCAGGCTCCCACGCCTCGGTCGGTTCGTCAGGCTCCCACACCTCAGCCAGCTTGACCAGCGCCCATGCCTTAGCCGGCCCATCAGGCTCGCCCAGGTGGTACACCAGTTGGCGCCCCTAGAGGGGTGGGGTGGGGTGGTACTGTCACGCTTGCTCCCGCTCCCCCTCTCTGGCGCTCAAGGGCTTCAGGCTGTCCTTCATTACGCACACTTGTCACCATCATTATGCGCTGCTGTGCAATATTGGATTCACCTTGACCATTACTTTGATTACCCCCTCCATATCCGTCTACTCCTCAGTTTGTTCCCTGTGTTAGCATTGATGTCGTTATTATTCCCCTGTCCAGACGCTGTTCCTGCTCTGTTTCATGTCCGTTGTTTATTAAATGTTCACTCCCTGTACCTGGTTCTCGACTCGTGTTGATATTCACTGTACGACACACAGTAATAGGCAGCGTTTGAGGCAGCGGGGAAATCTACAGTACATGGTCTGCCAATAATATGTTCTGATCGTCAATAGTGTACGGATACGATAATGTACTGATAGTTACAATGCATAATTCTTCTCAGCGGACAAATTGGTGGTAAATGATCTTGGATCGGAAGCAGATTGCCTACTGTTGTTAACTTCTTGGATATAGGGGGCGCTATTTTAATTTTTGAATGAAAAACGTTCCCGTTTTAAATAAGATATTTTGTCACGAAAAGATGCACAACTATGCATATAATTGACAGCTTTGGAAAGAAAACACTCTGACGTTTCCAAAATTGCAAAGATATTGTCTGTGAGTGCCACAGAACTGATGTTACAGAAAAAACCCTGATAAAAATCCAATCAGGAAGTGCCGCATTTTTTAAAACCGCCTCATGCCAATGACTCCTTATATGGCTGTGAAGGAGCTAGGAGTCAGCTTACGGTTTCCACGTTTTCCCCAACGTGTCTGCAGCATTGTGACGTATTTGTAGGCATATCATTGGAAGATTGACCATAAGAGACTACATCTACCAGGTGGTCGCTTGGTGTCCTCCGTCACAATTATTGCGTAATCTCCAGCTGCAGTATTTTTCCATTTGCTTCTGATGAGAAGCCAACTGCCACCACTGATAGATTATCGAATAGATATGTGAAAAACACCTTGAGGATTGATTCTAAACAACGTTTGCCATGTTTCTGTCGATATTATGGAGCTAATTTGGAAAAACGTTAGGCGTTGTAAGTGACTGCATTTTCCGGTCTTTTTCTTAGCCAAACGTGATGAACAAAACGGAGCTATTTCGTCTACACAAATAATCTTTTTGGAAAAAATGAACATTTGCTATCTAACTAAGAGTCTCGTCATTGAAAACATCCGAAGTTCTTCAAAGGTAAATTATTTTATTTGATTGCTTTTCTTGTTTTTGTGAAAATGTTGCCTGCTGAATGCTAGGCTTAATGCTATGCTAGGCTATCAATACTCTTACACAAATGCTTGTGTAGCTTTGGTTGAAAAGCATATTTTGAAAATCTGAGATGACAGTGTTGTTAACAAAAGGCTAAGCTTGTGTTTGAATATATATATTTCATTTCATTTGTGATTTTCATGAATAGGAAACGTTGCGTTATGGTAATGAGCTTGAGGCTATGATTACGCTCCCGGATACGGGATTGCTCGACGCTAGATGTTAACAAAAGACTACCGATATTTCTACGCACCATTTCGCTCTCCTTCTTCCGAAGATATCAATCAACAACCCCTAAATGACCTGACCCATTCCAGATCCCTCTGATCTCGCGTTAGTACACCACTGACAGAATGTGTAAAGGCTGGTGTGCAATGTATTATTGTAACGGTTGTCGTCTGGAGAAAGAGAGGTGGACCAATTCGCAGTGTGGTAAGTGTCCATTATTTTAATAAAACTGAACACCGAACAAAACAACAAAAACGACAAACGAACAGTCCTGTAAGGTGATGAAGAAACACTAAACAGAAAATAATCACCCAACACTAAAATGGGGAAAACATGCTACCTAAGTATGATTCTCAATCAGAGACAACGAACAACACCTGCCTCTGATTGAGAACCATACCAGGCCAAACACATAAATACGACATAGAAAAAAGAACAGACTACACACCCCAACTCAGGCCCTGACCAAACTAACACCAAGACATAATAAAAGGAACTAAGGTCAGAACGTGACAATTATCTGTGTGGCTTTTGTTTAAGTTATCACTAGTCAGTTTATTTAGTGATAGTTGTGTTTTACATGGAATGTGTTTATCAGTACTGTGTGTACAAGACCATTTCCCCCCTTCGGAACAATGTAGTCCTTATACACCATCCTAGCTTACACCAAATCCATTTGACTTTGACAGAATACGGTAACCCTTTATTTTACAGCTCGGTAAGTACTAGAATGTTTTAGTACTTTCCAGTAGTACTAATTGAAATGGTAACAAAAAGTTATTTAAATGGTAACTAAGTATTGACAGGTATTTACTATCTCCTACCGGGCTGTAAAATAAAGGGTTATTGGTTCTTCTACACTATGGTTTGAGTATAAAACAGTTAAAGTAATACCTTTGAACACATGGCCTTCACAGTGATGGCACATATGTCTTAAGCTGCCTGAGACAGTAATTAGGACCTCTCGGCGCATTGTCATTTTGAGTTAGCGCTGACGAATGCCAGCTGATACCCTGAGCCTTCTCTTGCTCTCTGTGTGTTGCAGGCTAACCATTTAATACATAGTTGTAGTGAGATTTGCGGTAATAGATCTTGGTGTTTGGTTGTGTTTGTGAGAGACACAGAGAGAGAGAGCAATAGAGAGAGACAGTGGCGAGCCGGGGCGATTTAAATGGTGGGATACTGAAGTTGAGCAACCAGCAGTGTCTGGTTTGAATAATGACTTCTGCAGACATTTTTTGTCTGGATCAAAATGGGGCTAAGATGAAGGTTGTGGCCATGGCCGCAGACAATGGTACGGTCACCAAACTAAACTGTTCAAGGCCCTCGTTGGCAGCGCTGACATAGTTGAGCTATTTTAAAGCCAAATTCCTGCAATTCTATACTTGTCGCAATGGCTTATGCTATCCGAGTGACTCAAATGTTTACAAAATCATTGGGGGCCCCCATGCCATGAATACTACTGAATGCATCATGTTTTGAATTTTAGATTCTCCCTGACCCAAGACTTCTGTGCAGAAAAAACAGACTGAGAAAACACTTCCCCAGTCAGTGTGCGCGCGTGTCTGCTTTTATGTGTGTGCTTGCGCTTGTGCATGCAGTCTAGAACACAAACCCAATCATTTGGCAAAGCTGTCGAAAGTCTCCCAATTCAAGTACAGTAAATGCCAAACCCTGCAGAGGAATTGAGAAAAAGGAACACCGTTACAATGGCTGGGTTGACCATGAAATAAATAACATCCTGCCCTGGATGTCTGTTTAATAGCCTATTCTCCACTGTACTACAGACCAGTCTATTCTCCAGCCATGAGCACTGCTCAAACCCTGGTCCCAGATCTGTTTGTGCGGTCTCACAATGACCATAGGAGTTGGCTATATAATGCAACATCTGGGACATGCCAACCTCTGCCAACCACTTCCCAGAGAAATGGACTAGGAACACAGGGCCACCTGGAATTAAAGGATGCATCCCAAATAGCATCCCATTTCCTATTGCACTACTTTTGACCAGAGCCCTATGAGCCCTGGCCAAAAGTAGTGTACTAAATAGGGGTAAGGGTACCATTTGGGATGCAACCATAGTACAGACAACATACAGTAGACAGTTTGTAATGAGGAATCCACAGAGGGCCTTTTAGTTCAGACCTGGTTTGTGTGTAGGAGATAGCCGACTGTCTCCAGGGAGAGGTCAGAAAGAGACATGCCTGCATACACACTCAAAAACACATTCCAAGAATGAGTTGATGACTTACTCTTTCTATTGAGTAAAGACACTGAAGGCACCAGGCTAGAGAGAGCTAGGGCTCAGCTTCACTGATTGGGAATGACAAGGTCCTAACTCCCAGCCTTAGACAGTGGAATCATCTTTCTGGATTGGGACCAAAATAGGCCAACAACCCAGCTCCACAAACTGACTGAAAGAGCCCAACACCCAGCTCCACAAACTGTGACTGAAAGAGCCCAACACCCAGCTCCACAAACTGTGACTGAAAGAGCCAAACACCCAGCTCCATACAACTGGGAAGGACAGTGTCCCATCACACACAACCCATGATCATTTCCCCAGGATCAGCTCTCTTGGCTGGAAACGAAACAACCATCAAACGGCAACATCAACAAACACGAGCTAGCAAGGGTAATATCACTATCAGATTGTAAATAGCCTGAGATTTCTCCCACCGCCTATCACAACACAAGGCGAGACCTAGATGCAGACACAGGCAGCAGATGGTTTGAGCTCTGGTATTTATTATAACCCAAGGGATAGACAAGCGTTCATAGCCATAGCCAGAGTCCAAAACGGTACAGGGCCGAAGGCAGGCTCGAGGTCAGGGGCAGGCAGAGTGGTCAGGCAGGCGGGCTCAGAGTCGGGACAGGCAAGGGTCAAAACCAGGAGGGTGAGGAAAAGGAGAGACTGGTGAAAACCAGGTGCTAAGAAAACAACACTGGTTGACTTGGCAAACAAGATGAACTGGCACAGATAGACAGAAAACACAGGTATAAATACCCAGGGGATAAGTGGGGAAGATTGGCAACACCTGGAGGGGGGTGGAGACAAGAACAAGGTCAGGTGAAACAGATTAGGGTGGGACACCACTCCTTACTTTATAAGCCCAATGTGTTTGCCCCCATTTACCTGTCAGCATCCATGCTCTAATATCTTTTCAGCCAAATATTCCCAGGTAAGCAGAATTCTTCCAAGGTTGTTGTTGTTCTGATGGGCAGAAGAGCTGCTTGACTCATGTTCACATCTAACCGCCCAGCATGCTTTACTGCTTGATAGTCAATTTGTAACGGGGTTGTTTGTTTGTTTTTTAGATCAAAAGGTGAAGGTGTAGGGCAATAATTAGATTTATCTAGTTGAGTAAAGTATAAATGGATGGGGGGGGGTTCTTAGACAGTTGGGCCATAGCAATTGCCTTAATGTTTTATGGGGAGTTACAGGTATGTACCATGTGAGAATGGTGATCATAAAACCTTTGTGATTGACTTCATTGACATGTAAATGGTTCAAATCTAGATAGGACCTACAGAAAGACACGATAAGAACCATTACTTACAAAATAAGACATTATGGTGGATGTAGCTGGTAAACTTAAAGAGTGACAGAGAAGAATGGAAGACCAAGTAGTTGGATTTAATTGTGTCCCCTCTATTCTGTATGCCATAATGAGGTCTGTTGAGCCTGGTGCGGCTAGTGCTCTCCTCTCCTCTCCCCTTCCCCCTCCCCTCCATAATTCACCTTTGCATACAGTTCTTGGGTCTGGGACTGAGACTTTTTTTTCTTTCTCTCTCGGTTGCGCTCCCCCTCTTTCTCTTGCACACTTTGCTCTACTTCTCAACAAGGACACTAACAGAGATTGAGTCCACGTGTGTGCATGAATGCATAATGTGTCATTTGTCTGTGTCCTCCCTCCAACTTTCACTGTTCAAACTCCATTTAAACTCATATCAGAATATCTTACTCACCCACGTGTCAAACATAATTTGACTGAGAATGGAACATAAATAAGTTAATTTGACCAAATCCGGATCCCTTCTGGCCGTGACCAGCCGCCCTGGCCTCATGACCATTGCATTTGCTTGTGTATTCATTTGGCCTGCATAACTCTGCCCTGTCCCCTTATGGAGCTGTTGTGGCGCTCTTTAGTTATGTTACTTGTAATATTATTTTAGTGCTATCCTGATTTGATATTAATTACTAAAAATTCATCTTTATACTGTACTTTCAGAAACTACACTCGCATACAGTATTAAACAGTAACTTGGCAACAGCCGGAACTGTACATATTTCGTGCAGGAGATTGACGACAGCTTTTGTATGCTAGAAATATACTGTTTGGAGAGGGAGTGGGGAGGTGGGGTGAGACATTGTCGATATAATTGCATAATGGAACTCTATTTGATTTGTATGTTCAATTACAAAAAGCCTTGTTTAGTAATCATTTCCCTTGATAGCTGGCGGTGAACTACGTGACCATTGAGGACAGCAGTGTCGATCAGATGGAGAAAATATCTTCTTATGCCACTCGGTGGTTTTCCAAGCGCATGCCACAAAGCTGTTCATCGTGTACACCTTATCCACTGCCCCCATTTTGTGATTATAGTCAAGCACAGTTTGGTTTGATCTTTCTCTCCCATCAGGTGGTCCACCTTCCCTGTGGTGCTCTCATCTCCTGTAGCTCCAAGGCATAGCGAATGGGTCTCCTCCACGGTCTCCCACCAGCTCCTCTGTCAGAAACAGCTTGATGCACTCTGCCTCAGAAGGAAACGGCAAGGGGCTTTGCACTCCAGACTGGGACTCATCAAAGAGAACAGCAGGGCCAGGTGGGCTGAAATGTCTGGAGGCCTACCTGCTACCACAGTCCTCCCATACTTCACCCACTGTTGGTGTTTCTCCAACTCCTTTGACATACTATAATGTTACAGATTAGCCCACTAGCTACATGCATAAACACTAAATGGCTCCAAATAAGTGTCAGGGGTGATGTAATTGGCTGCCAGTATGGTGATACTGATTTGTCTCCACAGATGGTTTGTTTACATAGCAGGTTAGGATAATTAACATGGCAGGTTTGGAGAACTAATGCAGAATGTTAGGTGAATACACACAGGAGGTTAACCAGTTGGATTTAGCGCTATTTTAATTTTTGGATGAAAAACGTTCTCGTTTTAAACAAGATATTTTGTCACGTAAAGATGCTCGACTATGCATATAATTGACAGCTTTGGAAAGAAAACACTGATGTTTCCAAAACTGCAAAGATATTGTCTGAGTGCCACAGAACTTATGTTACAGGCGAAACCCAGATAAAATCCAACCAGGAAGTGCCGCATTTTTTGAAACCGCCTGATGGCAATGACTCCTTATATGGCTGTGGAGGAGCTAGGCGTCAGCTTACGTTTTCCACGTTTTCCCCAAGGTGTCTGCAGCATTGTGACGTATTTGTAGGCATATCATTGGAAGATTGACCATAAGAGACTACATCTACCAGGTGGTCGCTTGGTGTCCTCCGTCACAATTATTGCGTCATCTCCAGCTGCAGTATTTTTCCGTTTGCTTCTGATGAGAAGCCAACTGCCACCACTGATAGATTATCGAATAGATATGTGAAAAACACCTTGAGGATTGATTCTAAACAACGTTTGCCATGTTTCTGTCGATAATATGGAGCTAATTTGGAAAGAAGTTTGGCGTTGTAGTGACTGCATTTTTGTTTTTTGTCTTAGCCAAACGTGATGAACAAAACTGAGCTATTTCTCCTACACAAATAATCTTTTTGGAAAAAAATAACATTTGCTATCTAACTGAGTGTCCTCATTGAAAACATTCAAATGCTACAATTTGATAACCGTGAGTCAAGACCCGCAAGACATGTGAGAGACAAACCTGGCGGCCATGAGAGAGGTCTGGGAGAAGTGTGTGGAGTATCTGCCATACCTCTACAACCCTGGGCTAGAAGTAACAGATACATTTTTATTTTTACATTACAGATATGAAAATAAAAATGTAAGTGTTCATTTTATCTATTGCTGTAATATCATTGATGTATGTGAATGCTTTCTGTGACACTGATACTGTCAGTAATTAGTAATCTCTTTTGTCAAAAGGTTGCTGTCCTTTCCGGCAGTATATGCCCAGCAAGCCAGCAAATTATGGCATCAAGATATGGGTGGCCTGTGACGCACAATCTAGGAATATAGTATATGCATATGATTAGTATGTGTGGATAGAAAACACTCTGACGTTTCTAAAACTGATTAAATCACGGCTGTGACTATAACATAACGTGTGTTTCATCGAAAAGCGCAAGAAACTGATCACCGAAAACTGGAAAATATATCAATGCGCCACTTGCATGTATTGTCTATTGGAAAGCAAATTACATGGGGCTGAGATTGCAAGTCCTACACCTTCCACACGATGTCGCCAGTCTTGTCAATTGCCTGGGCTTTGTTTCTTGGTCAAACGAGTAAGAGAGCCCATTCCTTCCGGTCTCCGACAGGATGTTTTGGCAGAGAAATTTCCGACCATGATATTAAGACGTGGAGCTATTGAATACACATCGCCCCGTGATCAATTTGATAGATTATTAACGTTTACTAATACCTAAAGTTGGATTACAAAAGTATTTCGAAGTGTTTTGTGAAAGTTTATCGTCGACTTTTTAAATTTAAAAAAATGACGTTGCGTTTTAAAACTGTTTTTTCCTGGATCACACACTTTTCATAGATCGATATTTAGGGTTTATATGGACCGATTTAATCGAAAAAAAGACCCAATAGTGATGTTTATGGGACATCTAGGAGTGCCAACAAAGAAGATCGTCAAAGGTAATGAATGTTTTATATTTTATTTCTGCGTTTTGTGTAGCGCCGGCTATGCTAATTATTTTGTTTACGTCCCCTTCAGGTATTTCGGGGTGTTGCATGCTATCAGATAATAGCTTCTCACGCTTTCGCCGAAAAGCATTTTAAAAATCTGACTTGTTGGCTGGATTCACAACGAGTGTAGCTTTAATTCAGTACCCTGCATGTGTGTTTTAATGAACGTTTGAGTTTTAACGAGTGCTATTAGCATTTAGCGTAGTGCATTTGCATTTCCAGATGGCTAGATGGGACGCATGCGTGTCGGGTGGGCTTAAGAGGTTAATTAACACTGAACAAACTATCAAAACAACAAAACGAACTGTGAAACTAATATGCGTAGTGCAAACAGGCAACTAAACATAGACCAAGAACCCACAAAATACACAAGGAATATGGCTACCTAAATATGGTCCCCAATCAGAGACAACGATAAACAGCTGCCTCTGATTGGTTCTCAACCTAGGCAACTATAGACCTATAAACACCTAGACTTAGAAAAACCCCTAGACAATACAAAAACTAAACAAACCACCCTCGTCACACCCAGACCTAACCAAAATAATAAAGAAAACAAAGATAAGGTCAGGGCGTGACACTTTCTAAAAAATTTATGTTTACACCTTTGCAGAACCTTTAACAATAATAATAATGATAATAATAAACCTCTACTTTAGTAAAGAAAACAATGACAGGTGTGTTGTAATAAAAATGAATGGTGTCCACTGATTAAATGCAGTCTTTCAGCAGATTAAACTGCCTGTTACTCAGGCCCAGAAGCCAGGATATGCATATAATTGGTACCATTGGATAGAAAACACTTTGAAATTTGTAGAAGTTTTAAAATAATGTATGAGACTATAATACAATTGATATGGTAGGAGAAAATCCAAAGAATAACCAACCAGAATAAAAAAAAAATTGAGAGCCCATGCTCTTGCATATGGAATTCCAGCTCCCAGACTGCAATTCCTATGGCTTCCACTAGATGTCAAGTCTTTGTTCAGGGTTTCAGGCTTGTTTCTTCCCAAACAAGGAAGAATTTTGAGTTTTGGTACTGGGAGTCAGAGTTGGAAATCAGTCTGTTCGTGAGCTACGAAGAGGACACGCACCGACTAATTTTGTTTGCCTATTGAACATACTTGTTTCCGTATTAAAACCTCTTAGGGAAGTTACGAATTTTCGCAGCTTTTTGTTAAAAATCGCGCAACATTTCAGCGCCCTGCTATTCATGCCAGGAATATAGTATATGCATATGATTAGTATGTGTGGATAGAAAACACTCAGACGTTTCTAAAACTGGTTAAATCACGGCTGTGACTATAACAGAACGTGCGTTTCATCGAAAAGTGCAGGAAAATCTGATCACTGAAAATGGAAAAAAATATCCATGCGCCACTTCCAAGAATTGTTAAAGGTGAACCGGATTAAATGAGGTCGAGGTTGCAATACCTACAGCTTCCACACGATGTCTAGAGTCTTGTCATTTGCTTCGGCTTTGTTTCTTGGTCAAACCGAAACAAGGGAGCCGATTTCCTCCGGTCTCCGACAGGATGTTTTGGTTGAGCAATATCCGGCCATGATTTCAAGACGTGAAGTTAAAGAATATACATCGCCCCGTGATCATTTTGATAGAGTATTAACGTTTACTAATACCTAAAGTTGCATTACAAAAGTATTTCGAAGTGTTTTGTGAAAGTTTATCGTCGACTTTTTTAATTTAAAAAAATGACGTTACTTTAAAAAAACGCTCATTTTTTTGTTGATCACACACTATTCATAGATCGATATCTAGGCTATATATGGACCGATTTAATCAAAAAAAGACCCAAAATGATGTTTATGGGACATCTAGGAGTGCCAAGAAAGAAGCTCGTCAAAGGTAATGAATGTTTTTTTTATATTTTATTTCTGCGTTTTGAGTAGCCCCCGGCTATCGCAAAATCTGTCGTTAGGTGACGTTGCAGTATTTTGGGGGATACATGCTATCAGATAATAGCTTCTCATGCTTTTGCCGAAAAGCATTTTACAAATCTGACTCGGTGGATAGATTCACAACGAGTGTAGCTTTAATTCAGTACATTGTATGTGCATTTTAATGAAAGTTTGAGTTTTATCAAAAACTATAGGTGGCACACTTGAACATTTCCGCTGATTGATGTTCCCACCACGGGACCACGGCCCTAACAAGTTAAATATTATAGTTTAAATACATTTTTAGGGTACCTGTGGATTACAAACATATTTTGACTTGTTTTATCAGTAGCTTTTGGATTCCTTTCTCTGCATGTTGAACGAGTGGATTACTCAAATCGATGGTGGCAACTTGGCAGACTTTTTGGGATATAAAGAAGGATTTTATCTAACAAAACGACCCTACATGCTGTAGCTGGGACCCTTTGGATGACAAATCAGAAATTTTAATATTTATTCGCTATTTGTGATTTTACGAAGTCTGTGCTGTTTGAAAAATATTCAGACTGTGTAATAGCAGTTATTAACAGTTGACATTAGAGCATATGACAACAGGCTGAACAGTTATCTATAACAGGGTTTTGCAACCCTTTCCTTGGCCCGCCAAGATATTTCATTTAGTTTTTTAACCCTAAACTGGCACACCTGATTCAATTAGTCAAAGGTTTGATGATTATTTGATTAATTGAATCAGGTGTGCCAGTTTTTAATATCACATGCACAAGTGAAATGCCTTTATTGCAAGCTCTAAACCCAACAATGCAGTAATCAATAACAATGTAATACTAAAAATAACATAAGGTAGAACAAACATACAATATAAATAAGAACACGAGAAAGTAAACATACAGGGTCAGTTAGTTCCAGCACCATATTTGCAATGTGCAGGGATAGTGTAGTGATACAGGTAGATGTCTTTAAGGATAAGGTGACTAGGCATCAGGATATATGATAAACAGAGTAGCAGCAGCGTATATGACGATTGCATGTGAGCGGGTGTGTTTAAATGGATGTGCATATTATGATGGAGTGAGTGTCAGTGTGCGTGAGTGTGCATCGAGAGTGCAAAAAATTACAAGGGTCAAGTCAGTCTGTGTCGCCGTTTTGTCAGCTATTTAGTTAGCCATTTAGCAGTTTTTTGGGCATGGGGATAGAAGCTGTTCGGGAGCTTGTTGGTGTCAGACTACCGCTTGCCATGCGGAAGCAGAGATGACTTTGGTAGTTTGAGTCTTTAACGATTTTCAGGGCCTTTCATACCGCTTGATATAGAGGTCCTGGATGGCAGGGAGCTTGGACCCAAAGATGTATAACACCCATTATAAGCCTGGTGGTTGCAGCATCATGCTGTGGGGAAGTTGTTCAGCAGCAGGGACTGGGAGACTAGTCAGTATTGAGGAAAAGATGAATGGAGCAAAGTACAGAGGGATCCTGCTCCAGAGCACTCAGGACCTCAAACTGGGGCAACGTTTCACCTTCCAACAGGAAAACAACCCTAAGCACAAAGCCAAGATAATGCCAGAGTGGCTTCTGGACAAGTCTCTGAATGTCCTTGAGTGGCCCAGCCAGAGCCTGGACTTGAACCCGATCTAACATCTCTGGAGAGACCTGGAAATAGCTGTGCAGCGATGCTCCCCATCCAACCTGACCGAGCTTGAGAAGATCTTCAGAGAAAATGGTACCTTTATTTAACTAGGCAAGACAGTTTAGAACAAATTCCTATTTTCAATGAGGGCCTAGGAACTGCCTTGTTCAGGGGCATAACGACAGATTTTTACCTTGTCAGCCCAGGGATTCGATCTTGCAACCTTTTGGTTACTAGTCCAACACTCTAACCACTAGGCTACCAGCCGCCCCAAAGTGGGGGAAACTCCCCACTCCCCATGTGCCAAGCTTGTAGCATCATACCCAAGAAGACTCAATGCTGTAATAGCTGCCAAAGGTGCTTAAACAAAGTACTGAGTAAAGGGTCTGAACACTTATGTAAATGTGATATTTCAGTATTTTAAAAAATGTTCTTTAGAAGAAAAATCTAAACCTGTTTTGCTTTGTCATTATGGGTTATTTTGTGTAGATTGATGAGAAAAAAAAACAATTGAATCCATTTTAGAATAAGGCTGTAACGTAACAAAATGTAAAAAAGGGGGCCTGGGGTCTGAATACTTTCCGGATGCACTGTATGAGCCCAATCGGCGGGTTCTTGCTTAACAATCAAATGAAAAGAGTAAATATATCTGGTAGTTTGAGTACTTTTATTTATTCCAATGTACATTTCCTTCACCCTTTTACACAATGTGCCTCGTTAAGAGGATGAACATGTGTTAGTATATACATGTACACACACCACCGTCCCCAAATGACACTGTTAATAAGCAATGACTAACAAAAAAGCATACTATTTCCATACTTACACACCAGTCAGTGAAGACGCTGACAAAAGCCACAATAAGCCTAGTCTTATGCAATTGCTCCTCTTCTGCTCTGCAGTGAGGTGTAAACTAATGAACCTCCCCACCTTGACTCTCCAATAAACAGCCTGCGATACTCCGTGCTATTCATTCATCAGCATTAAACTTTGTCATCTGAAGTGGCCGGCCTCATATTTTACACTAAATTGCGCTTTGGACTGGATGCCAAGGTCCAAATGACAACATGCAGTATACTCATTTATCATTCGCCTACCCCGTCCCTCCCCCCCTCATGTTCTGTCCCCCTCTCTCTGTCTCCATGGAAATCAGTAGTGCCCTCTCTTACTATGGTGAAGGAGCTGACTGCGGACATTCTGCTGACCGTGAACCTTATTTTCAGAGATGGGCACGGTAAACTACATTTTGGGAGAACACACACACACACACACACACACACACACACACGAGCACAAGCGCGCATACACACACAAAAGCACAAATGCGCAGGCACACACACACATTTAGGCATACACACGTGCAGGCACACATGCACATATACAGGCACATATACAGGCACATGGACATATACAGACACATGCGCACAGACACTCATTACATTTAGGCATATGTGGCCGACCGCCTCGATTTGGTCTTATGTAGCAGCGTTTGACTTTTTTTTTTTTTTTTACATTGGATAAAAGTAGAGACTCAGCTAGAACATTTTATATCATACACTGCAGTTGAGGAACAATGGGAAGTCAT